>NW_023276806.1:29851969-29979469 GCF_003668045.3 Cricetulus griseus
TGCTTAGGTATTGTGTTATACAGATCTTTTAAAATGTAATGAATAATTAAATACAGATTATATAATCACCTATAATAGTCACAACCTACAGTTAGGTTAGTTAAGTTTTCTAGATATACAGAGATGTATTTGAGATGGATAGATATTCTTCAAAACTTTCAAAGACCTACAGAATATATGATATTTAAATGGTTTAGGGTTTTTCTTGACAGTGAGACACAACTGCTCCTGGCACACCAATTACATCAGAAAGGAGGATGGGCATCGAAGACACTCGTTATGGAGTTTGTCTTCAACATGGCAAAATTAGCCATTTGGGCAAGAATCAGCTCTTGCCTGGACTGTTTGTTGCTGTATAAACTGGACATAAAGGACCCACAAGAAAGTGATTGTTGAACTTACAAAACAAGATGAACAGTCCAGAAGGGTTCCTGCTGAAATGGAGAAGTGTGCCAGACACACTGTGGCCTATGGGCTGAAGATGGATGCCCCAACGTTACAGAGGAACTTTGGGTGACTGTCCAGGTAGGGAAATGTCTCTGTGATTTCTAGAGTTTATATATTATCCTTTTATGGTCTTTGATGAAGTTGAAGACAGATAGTTATGGTTATAGTTTTCTTCAGTTATTATAAAAGATAAGTTACCCTTCTTTTTATTTAGACAGAAAAGAGGAGATGATAGGTAATGTCCTTCTGTGTATGTTTATCTTATTGGTTGTTGAATAAAGTACTGTTGGCCAATGAAGAAGCAAGTTAGGCAGGAGTAGGAGTCAAGGAGGATTCTGGGCAATGTAGTAAAGAAGTGTTATGATCCAGGCAGGAAGTGACATAGCAGGCAGACTCAGAATATAAGCAGGGACAAGAAGGAAATCATCCTTTTGTTCTTCCTCTTCCTCCTGCTCTCTTCTTTATGGAGCTGCCATGTGATTCCCAGAAGAGAGGGCCAGTGGAAGGCATTCTCGATAAGTCTTATAAGATATATAGATTAATGATAATTAAGACTGAGCTAGCATATAAGAAATCCTAGTCAATTGGCCAGCAGCACTTGAAACTAATGTAAGTCTCTGTGTACTATTTGTGGCCCTTTCTCAGCAGGCAAAACTTGGGTGGTGTGGCAGAAATGCTTATAGTTACACAAGAGAACATATAGAAAGCACTTGGCATTGTGCCTGGGACTAGGTATGTGCTCAGTAAACACAACTGTCATCATTATGATAATGACTACTGTATTACTCTTACTACTCTGGGTAATATATGAGCTAAGTGACTGTCAACTTCCAGATCATCTCTCCAAGGAGTGTAGTTGTAGTTGTTATCTGCTGTCAAAGATGCCATGTGGCCCTGCTTTCTCAACCATAACTGATTGGGTTGGGAATTGGTACACAAGTGCCAATGGTTCTGTGTTGTTTTCTTGTTGATGGATGTTTGAATAGAACTTTTGTCATTCAAGACCAAATTAAACCATTGACAGATGGAGCTTTGAGACAAGGTTATCTAAACAACTCATGGCTATGAAAAATTTGTTGCTTGTATCCTGCCCCTATGCTCGTTCATTATACATAGTTCTATAGCACTGAAGAAATTCATCTGCTTATCTATGTCTTCCTCCCAGTAAGTGCAGTCCAGTGGAACCCACATCTCAGTCCTATGGCAAAATAATCTGTCTCCTATGCATCACTATGGAAATACATTCTTTGGGGTACCTGCAGATTTGTGAGAGACTGAAACTCATAACAGCATTGTTGTTTGCTTTTGGGAGCGACCTCCTTAGAAAAGCTATTGATCACAATGATCACAATGCTGTGTGTGCATGGGGGATGGGGTGGAGAAGGATAAACTAGAAGGGTCCCTAGTTCAATAAGATGTTCTTTAAATACTGCAGTGAAAGACTAGTGAGCTACTCAACTATGACTCCTTGTATTTCTCTTTATTAAGGTTCAAGATTATTCCAACATTGGAAGCATAATTATACTGACAGAGATTTATGAATATTCATTATTTAAAACAAGCCAGGCTGCTGACACATACAAATCCTCTAGCACAGTGACTTCAAAGCAAAGAATTTTGTATCTTTCTCACTTAGGAGCCACAACATGGCAGGAATATATTCTGCATTAGTTACTTTTCCAAAGCTATGACCAAGACAACTTAAACAAGGAAGTGCTTAATTGGGCTTTTGGTTCCAGAGGGTTAGAGTTCATGATGGTGGAGAGAAGGCACAGTGACAGGAAGAGCTGAGACCTTACATCTTAAACCATGCAGAAGGGAGAGGGAGCTGACTCTAATGAGTCCTTTGGAACCCACTGCCTCCAATTACTATTTCCCCAGCCCACACCTCTTTTTTTCTTTAATAATTTAACTATTTTATGTGCATTTTGTGTGTTTTGCTTGTATGTATATCTCTATAAGGGTGTCAGATCCCCCTAGCCGTGTAATAGGAGTTACACAGTTGTGAGCTACCATGTGGGAGCTAGGAATTGGACCAAGGTCCTCTGGAAGAGCAGCCAGTTCTCTTAACTGCTGAGCCATCTCTTCAGCCCCAGCAAGGCCATACCTCTTAATTCTTCCCAAACAACCACCAACTGGGGACCAAATATTCAAATATATAACTCTCTGGGGTCCATTCTCATTCAAACCATTACATTCCACTCCCTGGTTTTTATAGGCTCATGGCCACATCATAATACAAAGTGCTTTTACTCCAACTTCAAAGGCCCCCATAGTGTTTCATGGTCTCAACTCCTTTAAAGTCCAAAGTTCAATGTCTGTTGTGAGACCCAAGGCAATCTCTTACCTGTAACCACCTGTAAAATAAAGAAAGCAAATTACATATTTGCAAAATATAATGGCACAGGGTATATATTGGCATTCCAAAAGAGAAGGTTTCTATTGCTGTGACAAAACACCATGACCACAAAGCAAGTTGGGGAGGCAAGGGTTCATTTGGCTGACGCTTTCATATCACTGTCCATCACTGAAGGAAGTCAGGACAGGAACCTTGAGGCAGAAGCCATGAAGAGTGCTGCTTCCTGGCTTGCTCAGCCTGCTTTCTTTCTTTCTTTCTTTCTTTCTTTCTTTCTTTCTTTCTTTCTTTCTTTCTTTCTTTCTTTTTTTTTTGGATTTCAGGTATCATTTATTATAAATAACATACCAGGAAGCTTTCTTCTTTGAGACCCTCAAAGCTAAAATCTCATGATATAGGGCTGACTGCCTTCTAGAACAACAACAAAAACTTTGTAATAGTTATTTATCATCCTTGACATTTTCTCTTTTAGTTTAATTACTTCTGAACAGCAGAACTGATACCTACTAAAAGTAAAGCAATTTTGAAGCCCTCAAAGAGAACTCTCCTTAGAGGAGAATTTGAAAGCTGTAGGATATGCCTGACCACACCTATCACTTGATTTAACTGATGATTTTCATTCAGCCTGCTTTCTTAGGACAACCAGTTCAGGGGTGGCACCACCCACCATGGGCTGGACCCTCCCCCATCAATCACTAATTAAGAGACTGCCTTGCAGATGGATCTTATGGAGGTATCTTCTCGATTGAGGCTTTTTCCTTTCAGATCACTGGAGCTTGTGTCAAGTTGATATAAGAGTAGCCAGCACAGAGGACTTGGAATACAGTGAGGAAACACTGGACAAATGCAAAACTGAAACTCAGGAGGGAAAACTCCAAAACCCATAAGGGATTACTAACAACCATCCTTCAGAGTTGGTGGTAGTAGTAGTGTCTTGAAATCTGTGCCCAAAATTTTAGTTCCATACTTTTCAATTTAACCACAGGCATATTCTTAGGGCAAGGGGACAAAACAGCCACATTCCCTCTCCCCCAAATGGTCTCTAAGCCCAATTGCTAATATGGTTTCTCTTTGAGGCATCTTGAGCTGGGCCTCTATAGTCCCTGTTGCTTTCAGAACTACTATCTTCAGGCTCCTACTAAGACAAACTATCAAACTCTACTACTGTATCCAAACACTTGTCCAGAGTCTCAATCTTTCATCTTCCTCTGAAAACCAGTATGGTCAGGCCTGTCACAGCAGCAGCCCACTTCCTGGTACCACTTTCTGGGATTAGTTCTTTTTCTATTGCTGGGATAAGACAATGGCTAACACAACTTAAGGAAGGATGAATTCATTTTGTGTTTATGTTTCCAGAGGGATAAGGGTCCACCATGGAAATGCTGCATGGCAGCAAGTAGCACACACTTTGCCCAGAGCAGCAGCTGAGAGCTCCTATCTTTAACTACAAGCAAGAAACAGAGAAAGCTGACTTGAAATGGTACAAGCCTTTTGAAAACTCAAAACCCACCCCAGTGACATACTTATTCTAGTAAGGCCACACCACCTAATCCTCCCACAAACAACCACCAACTAGGGACCAAATATTCAAATGAATGAACCTATGTGGGGCATTCTCATCCAAACCACCAACAAATGCTTGAAGTCCTTGATTTAGGCTTTTTCAGAGCCACTTATCTGATATCTCCCAGGACACTGCCATATCTTCATAGTCTTGCTGGCTTACCACTCTATCTGGATTCAGGCCAGTAAGCAGGGGAATATGAGTGTGGATAAGGCATGGACACCAGGAATGGACCTGCAGGACAATTCTGGCAGTATCAAAGATCATTTCATTTCTATCCTATCACTGAGAACTTAATACATGGTTGTTCATAAGTGCAAGAGAAAAAGACTGGGAAATAGAATCCTCTTGGGTCACCATGTGCCCCACCTGGAGAATGTTTTTTTTTTTTTGTTTTTTTTTTTGTTTGTTTTTTTTTGTTTTTTTTTGGTGGCCAGACAATAGTTTCACCATTGAGTCCTTATTGAGAAATGTATTGCAATCACAGTTTAACATTAACTATTATTAGGGGACTGTAAAAGAAAATCAGCCCTCTCTGAATTCTTAGATAAGATGTTTTATGGCTTATGAGGATTAAAACTTTATATTCAAACCATTCACTTATACATATACACATATTCATCATTGTATCTTGGTTACATTTTCAGTGTTGATATAATAAATCCAAGTATGGAGCATGATATGAGAAATTATGATTGACTAGGTTTGACATAAGACATTTTGGTTTACGATATGGGCTATCTGAAATTTAGTGCTGGCGCTCCCAGTAGATGTGTGACCTTGTACAACCTCTTTAACACATCTGGGTTTCATTCTCTTAGAGATTTCAATACTACATTTGGTCAGGTGCATCTACCACCTCCAAAATAACTCTTCACAGTACCTACTCTCCTTCCACAACCACCCTAGCTGTATGTAGTTCTTCCAGACTCTAAGGCTCATGCCAAATTCTTCTATACCCCTACTTGAAGTCCTCTTAGGTTTTGTTTTTCTCATGATCATCCTAGATCCCAGGATCCTAGTCCTAGCTCCCCAAAGCCCTTTGGTCTTGAGGCCTTTGCACAACTACTCCTTTGGGCTTATTTTCTTTCCTCTGTCCTTGCATGGATAACATCTCCATTCTCCACAGTAACTATATTCTCCTTCAACCCAATTGTGTGATTTTTTCCCCTTCATTGTTCTGCTGCAGTGGGTTCTCAACCTTTTTAATACTGAGATCCTTTAATACAGTTCCTCATGTTGTGGTAACTCTCAACCCTAAAATTATTTTCATTGCTACTACACAAGTGCAATTTTGCTTCTGTTATGAATTATAATGTAAATTTTTTGGAGATAGAGACTTATCAAAGGGGTCACAACAAAGGGGTCTCAACAAGTTGAGAACCACTGCTCTACTGGCTGTTAAGTCTATTAAAGTAAGGGAAAATGTCTGTATTATCATCACCTAAAATAGTTCCCTGCATTTAATGGTTGCTCAGAAAATATTTTTTGAAACAAATGAAGAGTTTACAGAAAGACAATTTGATAACTGAAACACAAATTTAATATAATTAGAATTAAAAATAAATTTGTACTTAAAATTTATAGGAAAGCTTTAAAAATGATTCCAGTGAACATTTGTTTTGAAATATTTCATACTACTAATTGTTACTTTTAACGTTTTTGCCTAGTCTTTTATTTCAAACTTACTACTTTATCTTTAAGTTGTTTGATGTAGAGGCTCTCTCAGCCTTGTTAGGATGGAGATTTGGGGGACAAGAGTCACTGTTCTCAGGCTTCATTTTCTTTCATATAATTTTAATCATGACAGTTTTTAAAATCAAATCCACATTTGTTTAAATATTTACTTCCTTTTGCTTATGTTTGGATCACATATGTTGTTTTAATTAGTGGCATTGCTTTCTTGCTGCTAGATGTATTGTTTTGGCATTGAACCAAAAACAAAATACAATGTACACAGTGTAATCTGTGGAAATGGAGGGAAGATCAATGGACTTTGTAGTTCAACCTCTTATGGGAAGAGTGTGTGAAAAGGCAAGTAGAGAGGATTCAATTTCTGTTTATGGAAGGGAATTTTGATTATTTATTTATTTTTGCTTAATCATCCTATGTAGTAGTACTTTTTTTTTTTTTTTTTTTTTTTGGTTGGGACTGCCAGCTCACAAACAATGACACAGAGACTTCTTATTAATTATGAATACTCAACCTTAGTGTAGCCTTGTTCCCAACTAGTTCTTATAATTTAAATTAACCCATATTTTCTAATCTGTGTTCTGGAACATGGTTCATTACCTCATCTCCATAGTGCCTGTTCTGCTTCTTCCACATCTGCCTGGTGACTGCCTTTCTTTTTCCCAGAGTTGTCTCTCTGCCTGGAAGTCCCACCTACACCTTTTGCCTAGCTATTGGCTCTTCAGCTTTTTATTATACCAATAACAGCAATACATCTTCACACAGTGTACAAATATTCTTCAATATTGCCCCCTCTTTGTCTAAATAAAAAGGAAAGATTTTAACTCTAACACAGTAAAACTATATACAATAAGAATAATTATCAGGCAAGAATTACATTTACAATGTCCAGTCTATTTGCCTTTGTAATATTTGGAGAAAATATTCTATTATCTATCTTATCTTGATGAATTTAAAATTTTATACCTAAATCACTTTATCATAATTTATATTACCATCCTAAAATATCTTTTTAGACCTTAAAATATCTTGTTTTGATAAACAATTTAAGCTTTTGTGATTTCTTTTTGGGACAGGGTTTCTATGTGGCTTTGGAGGCTGTCCTGGAACTAGCTCTTGTAGACCAGGCTGGTCTCGAACTCACAGAGATCTGCCTGCCTCTGCCTCCCGAGTGCTGGGATTAAAGGCTTGAGCCACCACTGCCTGGTGCTTTTATGGTTTTTAATCTTATATACTTTACATATCTTAGGTCAGTTTCTTTTCTGAATTTAATCACAAGGAAAACTGAAGAAATTGTAACTATCTAGTCTCCAACCCCCTCAAAGACCTGGGAAGGATATATTACCTGAGTAAAAAGAAGTGCAGAGGAAACAACTTCCAAGACTATAGAAACGACAAAAACATCTGGCTGCCTGAATAGTCACACAAGGTTCCTCTGCAACATTGGGAGCATCCATCTTCAGCCTAAGGTCCTAGAATATCCAACAGCTTTTCTGTGAAGGAGGAATTTTGAAGGTCTGTCTTACTTTGTCTTGGCAAAGTTCAGAGTCATTTTTGTTTGTATTCTGCTTCACCAGTTTAAACAGCATACTGTCAACAGTTCAGGCAAGGACAGTTTCTTGTTCAGTGGCTAACTTTGCCACAATAAAAGAAAACTCCATATGGAGGTTTTTTGATGCTCATCATCCTTTTTTGAGCTAAATCAGCACTGCCAGGTTCAGATGTATCTCATTGTCACGAAAAGTCTTAGGTTATTAAAGTATCTTAAATGCCTTATTCTGTAGTCTCTGAAATGTTTGAAGACCACCTATCAATCTAAATTGTATCCCTGTTTAACCTTGAAAATATATCTAACATGCCTACAAGTTTGATTATTATCAATAACTACTAACCAGGTTTTCTTAATTACAGATTGCATTTTTAAATGACCTGCATGGGCACAATACCTTAACTGAGAGTAGAAACATATATACAGTACAACAAAAATAACCTTAAATTTTGTTAATATCCAAAAATACCTTAAGCAAGAGTGGAAACATATATAGAGTTTGCTGTGGAATAATACACCCGTACACTGGGAATATGTATTACTTGATTGGTTTAATAAAGAACCCGACTATCAATAGCTGAATAGGATAAGACTAGGCAGGAGAACCAAACTGAGAATGCCGGGAGGAAGGAAGGCAGAGTGAGGAGTTACCAGCAGATGTAGAGAGAAGCAAGATAGTCATGTCACACAGAGAAAAGGTACCAAGCCATGTGGCAAAGCATAGATAAGAAATATGGGCTAATTTAAATGTAAGAATTAGCTAGTAGCAAGCCAGAGCTATTGGCCAAGCATTTGTAATTAATATTAAATCTTCTTGTCAGTTATTTGTGAACTGGTGAGTGGGAAAAAAGTCCAAAAAAGCGAGTATGTTCTAACAAATAACTTCTGATGGGGGAAGTTTCTGTGTATGTATTTGTCTTATTGGTTGATAAATAAAGTACTCTTGGCCAATAGGAAAGCAACATAGGTGGGACTAGGAGTCAAGGAGAATTATGGGAAATGTAGTAAAGAGATCCAGGCAGGAAGTGACATAGCAGGGAGACTCACATATAAGCAAGGGCAAGAAGGAAGTTGGTCCTTTCTCTCTTCCTTTTACTCTCTGCTCTGCAGTCGTCATGTAACCTGGGAAGAGGATACCAGAAGAAGGCATCCTCCATAAGATAAGTGGATGGTCATTAAGACTGAGCTAACAAGTAAGAAATTCTAGGATTGGCCATCAGCATTGTACCTAATATAAGTCTTTCTATGTTACTTAGGACCTTAATGTGGCAGCAGGCCGAACTTGGGTGGCCTGTCAGGAAGTGCCCACATGGTGGCAGAGCTTGGGCGGCTTGGAGCAAAAACTTATTGTAACAAACTTCAAATTTGTAACAATATCCAAAAACACCTTAAACGAGAGTAGAAAAATGTATAGAGTATGCTCTAACAAAAATAACCTCAAATTTGTATCAATATACCCAAATCTGGAACCTGTGCAAGAGCAGTAAATGCTTTTACTCACTGAACTCTAGTTCCAGCCCCCCCCCCCGGGGATACTGTTTAATGGTGGATTTAAAAAATATTGTGTAATTACATATTTTCATAATTGTGTGTATTTGTCTTAGTTATTGTGTAATTGTGCAGATTGTCTCTCTTTCTCAGGCATGAATGAATATTACAACCCCCCCTTTTTTTTCTCAGATGCTCCATCTTTATTGACTGCAGGGGACCTCAGAGGATTCTAAGTAATGACAAAAGAAGAAGTAATACATATTAAGTCATGGTGGAGTTTGAAGGAGACAGAGTTATGAGCATTCATCATAAAAATGCTGCTAACCAGCTGTTGCATATAATGTATTACCACATCATGCATAACTGCTAGGACTCTGATTGCTTACCAGCCACACATATGCCAACTGACATAAATGGTACCGTTCTTGCAGTAAGGGAATGCCCAGAAAATGAAATAAGTTACTTGACAACTTGCATGACAACACTGGATATTATTGTGGGGTGATGGCTGAGAGACCAATCGTGAGAAGTGCTTCATGTTTAGTCAGGCTGAGATCAGGAGGAGCTTGTCTCTGCCTTTCAAGTATGTCAAGGAAAGCCAGATGGAGAGAAGATTCAATGACGTGAGTGAGGTCACTAAGCATGTGGAGAGAATACACCAGGTGTAAGATATGTAAGATTCACAACTGGACTTATTGATATTAGGGTAAGAACATTAAACAAAGAAAGGTGAAGGATCGTTTAGTTTCTAAGGAGGCTTGTGAATAGAATAAGACTTCTTCCATATGCAGAAGAGTTAAGAAAAATAGCTCCAGCAGAAGTGTCAAGAGAAACAAGAGTATGCAAATACAGTGCTTTAATAAGATGTAAAAGGAAGAGATCTTTAAACCTGGAGCAGGATAGGATAGACATTCAAGAATATCACAAGGAGCCTGAGGCGTCCTAAATACAAAATGAGGGATGTAGGAGCTGCATCTCAAGGGGAGAAGATGTGTATCCAGATCCTCATATATGAAGAAGGTGATAGAATTTTTACCCTAACGAACATATATTTATTTGTGTAAGAATATACATATGCTGTATTTTAAAATATAAATAAGCCCACACATACTTGGAGAACATTTCCACCTTATTGAGACTGAATCATTTTCTTGATACAGTAAGAGGGAATATACAAGTTAATGCCACTTTTGAATTTTTCCAGTGTTTTCAGGGCTAGTGGAACTTAAACATGGATTTTCGATTAGCAGAATCAATAGGATAGAACTATGACAGCATAGCACAAACCTAAATGTGGTTTATTTACAAAACTATTATTACTAGAGGCCAGGGAGACAGCTCAGTGGATAAGAGTACCCGCTGTACAAGCCTGAGGACATAATGTAAAATCCCCAGCATCCTTTTAAAAAGCTAGGTGTCTGCATGTGCCCATAGCCACAGCATGTGAGTGAGGCAGAAATAGGCAGAACCTAGCATTTCTGGATAGAGACAGGCTCTTTGCATATATATTATGGCTTCCAGTTTTGTGTTTTATGGGACCCTTGAATGTTTGAGTTTGTGTCTCTATCTGTATCTTGTTCCTTTTCTTGGGCTCTTTTCCTTCTGTTTGTTTGTTTTGTCCTATTCCAATTTGTTTGTTTTAGTTTTATCTTATCTTATTTTATTATTATCCCTTTGATAATCTCATTCTTGTTTTCTAATGAGAGAAAAAAAGGGAGTAGATCTGGATGGGAGGAGAGGGGATGAACTGGGAGGATTAGAGGAAGGGGAAAATATAATCAGGATATTTTGTATTGAAAAAAATCTATTTTAAATAAAATAAAAATAGTTTTGTATATTAAAGGCGGTTATACATCATGAAACACAAGGACATCACATAAAGTATTGATTTACCATTTTCATAAGTTGCTTGAGAGTTTTGTGTTTTGATCATATTTATCCCCTCTCCTCCAGCTCTTCCCAGATTCATCCCTTCTTTCCTTACCCAACTCATCGTCTTATTTTTTAAAAACTCTTCAAGACCAACTTGTGCTTCTCAAATATTCTTGGATCTGTGGTCTTGCACTGAAGAATGGTCAATGTACTAGGCGCTACCCTCTTAGAGAGAACTGACCTCTGTCAGATGCTAACAAATGCCGGTAGTTCCAGTGCTAGGGTGAGATTGTGCCTCCCACTCACATCTCCATGCTGGGATTTGATATGGGGAAGGCTTGTTCAGGTTTTGTGCATGGTGTCTCAGCCTCTGTGAGTTCATGTGTGTAGCTGCTCTGCCGTGTTCAGAGAACACCATTTCCTTGTAGTCACCCACCATTTCTGGCTCTTACACTCCCTTCACTACCTCTTTCACAATGGTCCTTGGGTCTTGGAAGGAGGGGTGCAGTATTTATTTTTAATTTAATTTTTGAAATTTGTTTTGGGAATTTCATATTTGAATGCTGTATTTCCATCATTTCCTTTCCCCCTACCAACACCTCCTTTGTCCCATCATGTGATACCACTCAAATTCATGATCTATTCTTTAATTATTATTGTTTCCATATGAGTCCACATGAGGTTGCTCATATGTGCGTGTCTTTAGGGCTGACCACTGGACATTAGATAAACAATCAGGAGGCAGTCCCTGGAGAAAACTGTTTCTCCCTCTCTCTGCAGCCACTAATTGCATATAACTTTTCATTTGGGGTGGGGCTTTGTAAGATTTTCCTTGTTCATGATGGCATGTCAACTGGCATTGTCAAAAGAAGAGATAAAAATGGCCATGGATTCTTTTTTAAAAGTATTTAACATCCTTAGCAATTAGGTGACTGCAAATTAAACTTTACCTTGAGATTTCATCTCACCTCAGTCAGAATGGCTAAGATCAAAAGAACATCTGACAACAAATGATGGTGAGGATGTGGGGAAAGAGAACACTTATTCACTGCTGGAGGGGCTACAAATTGTTGCAGACACTCTGAAAATCAGTGTGGAATTTTTTCAAATAGCT
Source organism: Cricetulus griseus (assembly GCF_003668045.3). NCBI lineage: Eukaryota > Metazoa > Chordata > Mammalia > Rodentia > Cricetidae > Cricetulus > Cricetulus griseus. The sequence goes on from NW_023276806.1 coordinate 29,864,055, forward strand.
AAAAACAAATCTACCATACTATACCACTTCTTGGCATATGCCCAAAGGACTTGGCATTCTGCTTCACAGATACTTACTCATTCTTGTTCATTGCCACTTTATCCACAATGGCTAGGAACAACTTAAATGTCCTTCAGTTAATGTGATATGATGGGGAATGCCATTCTGTGTATGTTTGTCTTATTGGTTGATAAATAAAGTACTGTTGGCCGATAGGAAGGCAAGATAGGTGGGACTAGGAGTCAAGGAGGATTCTGGGAAATGTAGTAAAAAGTAGTCTTCTGATAGAGGCAGGAAGTGACATAGCAGGCAGACTCATATATAAACAGGGACAAACAGGAAGTCATCCCTTTTCTGTTCCTCTTCCTGCTCCTCTTTGTGGAGCCGCCATGTGATCCTGGCAAGAGAAGACACCTGCAGCTGGCATCCGATAAGATAAGTCTTTATGATTAGGGTTAGGATGATACTTAAGACTGAGCTAGCATATAAGGAATCCTAGTCATGTGGCCAGCAGCATTGTAAACTAATATAAATCTCTGTGTATTATTTGGGGCCCTAACATGGCGGGCGGAACTCAGGTGGCTGACAGAAAGCTTCCACTTGGTGGCAGGGCTCCGCTGGCTATGGAGTAAAGACTTATCATAACAGTGGTACATACATACAATGGAATATATATGATTCAATTATATATAAAAATGAAATCATGAATTTTGAAGGTAAATTGATGGAACTAGAAAATATTATATTGATTGAGATAACCCACATAAATAACAAAGGTCATCTGTTCTCTTTTATTTGTGTCTCCTAACTCCAAATCTTCAAATGTCAGTACATGACCTGGAGTAACTGCAGAAGCCACAGAAGTAAAAAGAAATCATAGAGTTAATTTTGTATCCTGCCACTTTGCTGAAGGCATTTAGTAGCTGTAGGAGTTCATTGGTAGAGTTTTTCTGGTCACTTATGTAAACTATCATCTCATCTGCAAATAGTGAAAGTATGACTTTTTTTAAATTTGTATCCCCATGATCTCCTTTTGTTGTCTAATTGCTCTAGCTAGAACTTCAAGTACAATATTGAAGAGATATGGAGAGTGGACAGCCTTGTCTTGTTCCTGATTTTAAAGGAATCACCTTGAGTTTCTGTCCATTTAGTTTGATGTTGGCTGTTGGTTTACTGTATATTGCTTTTATTATGTTGAGGTATGTTCCTGTTATCCCTGATCTCTCCAAGACCTTTATCATGAAGGGGTGTTGGATTTTGTCAAAGGCTTTTTCAGCATTTAGTGAGATGAAATGTCCAGAGATCTACAAGTTTGACCCCTACTAAAAATCTAAGCAATAGTTGAGAGGCTACCTTAAAGGCCCTTCTCCAATAATGAGATTGATGACGACCTTATATGCCATCCTAGAGCCTTCATCTATAGCTGATGGAAGCAGAAGCAGACACCCACAGCTAAACACTGAACTGAACTCTGGAATCCAGTTGCAGAGAGGGAGGAATGGTGAACAAAGGGATCAAGACCAGGCTGGAGAAACACACAGAAACAGCTGACCTAAACAAGGGGTTGCTCATGGACCCCAGACTGATATCTGGGAAACCAGAACAGGACTGACTGTTCCAGACCCCCTGAACAAGGATGTCAGTTTGGAGGTCTGGGCAATCTATGGGGCCTCTGGTAGTGCCTTAGTATTTATTCCTAGTACACGAATGGACTTTGGGAGCCCTGTCCACATAGAGGGATACTCTCTCAGCCTAGACAGATGGGAGAGGGTCTAGGCCCTGCTCCAAATGATGACAGACTTTTAAGATCCCCCATGGAAGGCCTCACCCTCCTTGGGGAGCAGATAGGGGTTAGGATAAGGGGTGGAGGACACAGGAGGAGGGGAGGGAGAGGGAACTGGGATTGACATGCATAAGAAGCTTGTTTCCAATTTAAAAATTGGTCTAATTACTATGATAAAAACAAAAAATAAAAAAGTTAAAAAAGAAACCATAGATACATATGTGGCAGGGGAAGGAGATTGTTCTAGAGATGGAGATAGTAGGACTTAGGTGCTATAAAATTGGAAATTGGAAAGATGGGGTAAGCTTTAATTGGGAAGGGGAGGACAATGCAGAAGGAGAGAGACGGGGAGAGATAAATAATGCTAACCACATTTGAAAAGCCATAGGGAATCATATTATTTTATGTTTACTTAAAATATAATATATAAGTGTATGTATATACATACATTATAATTATATAGGTATGTATGAGTGTATTCATTAATGAATTAAAACACTTGTGGTGGTAACATTCTCCCTAAGAGCCATATTCTCTCTAACAAAATCACTTATGGATGGAAAACCTCCCATCCAGTTTTTAGTTAAGGGAGTCCAAGAGACTCCCAAGACAATATAGGCAACCATCACCCATAGTTCTTTCTAGAACTTGAATGTAGGACCCCATTGCTGAAGACACAAGATTTGCAAGAATGAACCAGAACTGACTTGGAAGTGTCTTCCATGGAGACAAGGATTCATGGTATCTGAAGGTGTTTTTCAAGCTGCCGAGGGAGAAAAGCAATAGTAGCCCTGTCCAGCTGTAAAGTCTGTGAACTACAATGTCAAGCATGCCAAGATGTCCCCAAGGCTGTAATAGTAGCAGATCTTGGAGGCAGTGTCTAATAAGAATTAAGACTTGCTCAATAGGAGTGAATTCATGTCTGGGTACTGTGAATCTAGCTAATAATCAGGTCATGGACCTGACTTTCCTAAAACAGTACAATTTCTAACTGATTCCAATAACTCATCCTTATACCCACGAATAAAGGTAGCTCTCACTCCTCATCAGAGATGCTTCTTTTGGAAACAGAGGGATAGCTATTATGGAAATTCACAACTGGTTACGACTGACCACACGGTGCTCAACCCCAAATGATAACTGCTACAAAGCAACCTTTGCACCTAAGTCTCAGGATACATTCATTATGGAAGAGAGGGGTGAAAAGATTATAAGAGTCATAGAACCAGGATGCTGGTTATAGATAGTATCTTGTGTGTATAACACAGAAAGTACCCTCACAAAATTTCAACAATATGTGCCCTGGTGATGGTAAGTTTTTATTTTTATAGGCAGGTCAAGGGATTCCTATGTTTGAGAAGTTAACTTAAAAAACTCTCATTATAGATGCTTTTCACTTCTAGGTATTCCTAGGTAGTTTTTTTCAAAGCTCTTCTGTATGTATCCCCCTTTCCCTCTGATTTTATTTTTTGCAAGTATCATATTGGTTTTAAAAATGCTTCCAACTTTTGCACATTGATTTTGTGTCTTGCTACTTGTCTATGGTATTTATCAGACCTAAGAGTTTTCTCGTGAGTAAATTAGGATTTTTTAAGTATAGAATCATGCTATCTGTAAGTTGAAATATTTTGACCTTTTCTTTTTGTATGCCTTTTATTTTTCTCTCTTACTATTTTAATTAAGATTTTGAACACCATATTCAAAGAGCAATTGAAATAAATAACCTTGCCTTGTTCCCACTTTTAGAGGTAATGGCTCCCTCCACTTTTGTAAACTGTTAGCTATAGATTTATCATGTACAGTCTTCATTTTATGCTGAGATAGGTTTCTTCTATTCCTAGTTTCATCAACGTTTTGATCATCAGGGAGGGAGTAAGCTTTGTTAAAGGTCCTTTGGGCATCTATTGAGATAATCATGCAATTTGTGTTGTATGTGGTGTCTGTGTGTGTGTGTGTGTGTGTGTGTGTGTGTGTGTGTGTGTGTGTGTGTGTGTGTGAAGGTTATGAAAATGGAGAGGGGATTGTGAGAGGAAGAGTTGTTAAAGCTGAGAAAGAAAGGAAAGAGAGAGTAATTGAAAACATGGCAAGAAAGTAGAAGGGGGAGCTAATGGAGGAGATAGGGGTTCAGTAGGAGGGGAGGGAGGAGCAAGTGAAGATAGGCAAATAAAAAAGATTTACATCCATTTGCATATGAAAATGCAAACAAATTTTAAAAGTTATGCCCTTGTGTGTCACTGTAGGGTGTAGGGAACTGAAGATGTATGTCCCTAGAAGCTTCAGTCACGTAGCTAAGTAAGGACTATTCATGCCAGGTTCATAAATATATAGTGGAGAACCCATGAATGCTTGCTGGCTCTTTGGCCTGGTTCTGACTATGATGCAGCCAAGCCTTTAGGACATAGTTTTCAAAATCAGATCAACATCTTCCTGAGGCATAGCAATCATATAATCTGTCTGAAGAATTATGTTACTGTGAAAAGTGATGTCTTAAACCCCATAAATTTGTTATGTTCGAATGAGCCGTTTTTGATATCCTTTACAAGCTAAAAAGTACTCAGGCCTGTTGACAAAGCAAAGAAATGGTGTCAAAAATAATTTTAAAACCTTTTGACCTATAAGGTTTAAAAGAATTAGGCACAGATTCTTTGCTTTAAGCCTCTTGGTGACAAGAAATATGGTACTCTGCCAGACTGAGTGATTGACAGCAGCGTTTGTAGTTTCAGCTGTTAATACAGTATGCTTCTTGTATATTTTGAGTGGGTAAATATAGAAGACTATTTGTCACCTGGGCTGATGGGCTACCCATAAGTGAGACAGTGTGGTTAGGATCCCAAAGCATAAACAAGAACTCAAAAACTTTGTATTATTTACAATAAAACATACAGGATTTAGCATTTGTTCTTTCCCTTACCTCAGTAGAAATAGTTGAGTTTTAAAATAAGCACATGACTTCATTTTAATAATCTTTTCCAGTTACAGTTATTTGTCACATGAATGCATCAATTAAGTGTACCACAGAAACTGATTAGAACGAAGGACTTATTTTAGAAGCTGCATTTATTTTTAAATATCATGATTCAAGTATCTTAAAATTTTTTCCACTCATAGGACCTATGACTAATGACATATCTCTCCATCCAAATAAAGCTTGTTTTCAGAACCTAATTAACGCTCAGGCTTGTTGTGTGCTCTCAAGCTAAGAACAGTGGTGATTCTGAAAACTCTTCCTTGGTCAATAGCTCTCTAATAATATTGATTTCTCTTTGTACAACATTCAGAATTTGCTAAAGTGTTACAAGTGGTATAACATCATTTCAAAATGATATCGCGAATGGCTCAGTAATTAATATTTCCAAAGAATCGTGCCATTTGAGATGAAAAGATTATTAAGGTGATATTACCGAGTCTTTGGATTTAGAAAAGAAAATTTGCTTCAGGAAGCACGTTATCGGCTTTGAAGTCAAGAAGCAAAATGGGCACTTTGAGCATGCTATTCTTATCTTTATTTGCTGATAAAGAAAGAAACCAGAGTTTCTCAAAATGATACATGAAAAGCAGTGTCGAGGTTCACATTACACAATCTTTACAAAAATAAAATGAAAACCAACAAGCAACTCTAGACATAAAAGGATGGGAACCAAACAGAGACAATGGTGTTTATGCATTTTATTTTAGAGCTTTAAAAATATTTCTGTTCTCAACAAAACAAAGCATGTGAAGTTGATTTGTTTGCATCTGTGCAATTAGCACAGTATTATGTTCAAGCACAGGAAAGGCCATAGCTGATGTTCTACAACTGTAGCTTCATAGATGAGTGTTGGGTCACAATGGACACAGCTACTTTTTGAGAAGCTTATTCTGCCAATATCTATATGTGAAGATAGTTTATGTAAAATTAGAGGGAACATTCTCAGTTCTTATCTAATTTTTGTTTTTACTTTTTGGACAGGTTTAAAGATCTGTGTAGAGGCAAGAATCCTGTCATCTTTTTTCTTTTTTGGTATTTTGATTGTGATATATTTGATTTTTTTATATTTGATTGATTTATTTTTTAATATATTGGTGCATTTGCAGTTTACTCACACGTATGTGCACATGCCACAAGTCAAAAGGCAGCTTGCAGGAATGGCTTCTCTCCTTCCAACATGTAGGTTCTGGATATTAAACTTAGATATTCAGGGTTGGTGGTCAGTGTCTTTACCCTCGGAGTCATCTCAGTGGCTCTCCGTTGTCAGCTATTTGTTACTTAACTCTATCTTCACTGACTTTAAACCTAATGAATAAGTGATAATTTAATACAGGACTTTGAAAAATACAATATTCTAAAATAAGCATTATGTACCTTAGAACTCTGTTTCAAGAATGCATACTTCCTGTAGTAAGGATTACTGAATTGTAATTAATCCTTTTGCATAAATTATTTTCATTGGCTAAAGCAGTTCTTTTACATTCTAATCCACAGGCACAGCGCCATTGTCTAGGTAGAAAGAATCGAACATTTTGTTACTCGAATGTCATTTTGGTTTCTCCCATCTTCAGAAGAATGTTTGATTACTTTATAAGTTTAAATTGGAAGGCTGACATGAAATACACTCTCCATTTTTCTGAAACTTGGAACTAGAGGCTGCATATTATGATTTCAAATGATTGAGAGGAAGTCAACTGAACTCATACAACTCAGATATTGATTACCTTTTTGTTTTCCAGAAGGAATCAGTGACTAAATGTTTACGTCCTTAGTATCTTGTCTCCTTTTGCAATTTTATGAATGAAGCCTAGAGATGTGAGGGGAGGAGGCATCATGGTGGAAGCTGCAGTGTGGTGAGTGAGGACCCAGCACTATGCCACATATCCTGTTCTGCATGACCCACTCATGGACCAGGATTCTCCAACCCAGCATTTCCCCGCCACTGTGTAGTCAAGATTTCTTTACTCATGTCATGACAATATTATCCGTTGACTAGAGATATAACTTTTACATATTTAAAAAAACAGAAAGGAAAAAATGAAAGACCACAAATTATAGTCTTGTACAGGCATGGCAATGTAGATAATGAAGAAGTCACCTTTTGTCATTGCTGTTGACAGAGTTATGTTACAAAAGAAGTCAGGGTTATGAGACATTCCCAACTGGGCCCATTCTTTAGTCTTTAAGAAGAATAGTGGGAAATCATTTTCATCCATTGAAGATGTCTTTTTTTTTTTTTCGAGACAAGGTTTCTCTGTATAACAGCCCTGGCTATCCTGGAACTCACTCTGTAGACCAGGCTGGCCTCAAACTCACAGAGATCAGCCTGCCTTTCCCTCCTGAGTGCTGGGATTAAAGATGTGAGCCACTACTGCCTGGCAAGGATGTCTTTTAAGATGATAGAAGTGCATGGTGCTTTGTATTGATATGGAACTCATTGTCTAGACTACTTGAATGTGTGTAAACACAACTTACTTTAATGGTTTCTAAAAATATGATACAACTTTTCTGAAAACAATGTTGAACATACTGTTGTGTCTGGGGTGAAAGAACATACACAGGGTATCCTTTCCAACTTTGTCACCCCAGAATCTAAGAAATGGAGTCCTAGGCTATCTGTATGAGCCATAAACTGAAGCCTAGCACCTAGCTTTGTAACACATGTTATAGCTGTTGTTAGTGATGCCTCTTGAAAATATGTGCAGGTCTCATTGGCTCACTCCTGGCTTTGACTGCTTATTTGTGGTTTGAAAGAGATGTGTCAACTATGAAAATATTTTGAAATTAAAAGTATGTTTACACAAATGCAAATGCTTACAATTTTTATCAGTGGAATTAAAAATATGTGTTTTTAGATTCAGTATGTGTATGGCGTGTGTGTGTGTGTGTGTGTGTGTGTGTGTGTGAGAGAGAGAGAGAGAGAGAGAGAGAGAGAGAGAGAGAGAGAGAGAGAGAGAGAGAGAGGGAGAGAGAGAGACTGCTGGCATGTGTGTATCACAGTGCATGTGTGGAGATCAGAACACAACTTTTGGGACTCTTTCCTCTCCCGTCTCGTTAAGGAAGACTTCCTCTTTTATTCTGCTGCTGCACTGCTTACTTCAGGCTATCTGGTCTATGAGCTTCTGGGCACTTTTCATGCCTCTGTTTCCCATTTTGCTGTAGGAGTGCTGAGATTACACATGTGGGCCAGTGCGTGCAGCTTCACACGTAGGTTCTGGGGATCAAATTCATGTCTCCATGTTGGGGCAGTTCATGTTTTTACTCAGTGAGTCACCTCTCTAGCCCAAACATTTTCAATTTTAATATATTATTTTAAAAATTGTTATTACATGGGACTGTATACATTAGTAGTTATAATGTTTGAACATGAAATCCCTCCACAGGCTCTGGTGTTAAAACCTAGAGCTCTGGCTTGCTTTACTATTTTGGTGGATACTGGTAACTTTGGGTGGCATTGCCTGCCTGAAGAAGCCGTTCCATCCTTGATCTGTGCTTTGTCCTGGACAGTTCCTTCCTGTCTCTGCTTTTAGCTACTCTGAGGTTAGCACTTGACCCTAACACAGCAATCTCCATCACTTGATGGTCAGCCTCACCTCAGGCCTACCACAATGAAGAAAGAGAACCATGGACTGATAGCTCTGAAACCAAGAGGGAAATGGAATAGTTCCTCCTATAGGATCATTTCTATAAGATATACTGTCCTAGCAAGGAAAAATATGATTAAGGCAGTGGTAGGTTAATAGTTAATCTGTGCTTCAAGATTTCTAGCTCATTCTGTTCCCTAAATTGCAATTTTAAGTATATTTTAGAACACTGACAAAACCAAAAGGACCAGCATCTGAAGGAAATTAGGAGTCAGTATATGAATTGTTTACAAGAATATAAAAAAGAATTGGAAAAAAGACTAGCAAATGGTCTGAGGCTATATTCATTGAGGCTGCTGGTAACATCAGCATCCAGAATTATAAACGTATTTTTGTTGATCACAAGAAATAACACATTTTCAGTTGAGTTTTGAAACATAGTTGTATGATGTTTTTCCATGTACAATGTTTCTGTTTTGAGCCTTCAGAATTATTCAGAAATAACACAACATATTTCAACTAATGGGCTGATATTTAAATTACCATAATTGTTATTTTTCAGGCCAAATATGAATCCAAAGAAAGATTCATTTTTATATTTAATATGAACCTCTAACATTAATGAACTAGGAAATTTAAGGCAGGACATAAATTAATTTTAATTAAAGCAAGTTATTATTGCTTTTGATAAGTACAATTAAATGTGATAACATGTCAATTTACTGGAGTGGTCTGCTGTATTAAAAACTAGTAAATGGATCCACATTCATGTGCTTATGTTGGCTTTTATGGATTCTCAGAGTTGGAATTAAGAATTGTCTGTTGGCAGCCAAGAAATTCTGGGTATGTGGGAGGCATGGTATCCATGTGAGCCCACTGTTGAGCCTAACAACCTCTGATGGTTAATTCCAAAGTCAGGATCACACAGAAGGCCCTGATTAAACACTGTGGGACACCAAACCAAACCAAACCTAGTAAACAAGGGAAATAGTTATGGGGGTGGGGTTGTTGGTAGGGGTGGGAAGGAAGAGGGTGAGAGTGAGAGAAAGAGGGATCAAAATATGCAGAGTACATGTATAAAATTTTATGAAAGAACAAAATTTATTAATAAAAATAAATGTATCAGAGTTAACTGAGTCTCCATTGTGAGACAAATGTTTACTCACGGCATGAAGAATCATAAACCAGTTGCCTGCTCACCACACATGTTGGCATTGGCTGGTGTTAATGTATTCCTGTCCTGTGTGGTGTGTTGTACATATGGCTATTGCATCTGAGATACAGTGGAGGGCCTTATCAAGCGTTGGTGAAGCATCCTCATGCAGAAGCAATGTAAAAACGCCCTGATTAAACCACTAAATTTAAACCTCAAAGACAACACTCCCAAGCGGGAAGTTTTGTTACCCACTTTGTGAGTGCTGAGCACATGAAGTCAAAGTTAAGTTACACAATTTTTCCTAGGAAGCAGAGCTGTATCCAAAGCCAGGATTTGAATGACAGTGTCCTTTTGGTTTCCGGTAGGTCACACAGTTGCTAAAGACCTCCCTTTTCTGTAACTTTGGTGAAGGAGGCATCATAGGCTTTTCACCAAGCTCGCTCAGTCTACATATCTGCACCAACATCTCTTGGGCACAGCTTGGGTTAATGAAGTCTCTGGGAAATGAAATAATTTCATAGCTATACAATGTTTGCAACTCCTCCTTGAGTTTTGGAAGTGTGAGAACAGCCACTGCAGCTGTGAGGGACTAAAATACCTCACCGTGTGCTTTCTGTTTGTCTTTGCTCAGCTGGGTACAGGGCAGAGAGCTTCAGAGTTCTCTCAATCTAATCTACCAATACAGAGATCTTTTTTTTTTAATTATTTTATTAGTTCTACTTAGGGAACAAGCTTATTTCAAGTCCCTTCTCCCTCTCCCTCCCCCCACCCCCAGTCTACCCCCCACCCCATCCACCCATCTCTCCCCAGGCAGGGTAGGGCCCTCAAAGGGGGCTCTGCAAAGTTCACCAAGTCATCCTATGCTGGTCCTGGGCCCTTCCCCATGTGTCCAGGGTCAGAGTGTAACCCTTCACATGGGATGGGCTCTCAAAGTCCCTTCTTGCACCAGGGAAAAATACTAATCCACCACCAGAGGCTCCCTGGAGTGCAGAGGCCTCCTTATTGACATCCATGTTCAGGGGTCTGGATCAGTCTTGTACTGGCCTCCCGGACAGCATCTGGGGTCGATGTACTCTCCCTTGTTCAGGTCAACTGTTCCTGTGGGTTTCTCCAACCTGGTACAGACCCCATCCTTCTTCATTCCTCCCTTTCTTCAACTAAATTCCAGATTTCGGCTCATTGCATATCTGTGGATGTCTGTCTCTGCTTCCATCAGCCACTGGATGAGGGCTCTAGGATGGCATAAAGAGAAAATGGATATTTTTTTAATTTTTTTATTTATTTGTTATGTATACACCGTTCTGTTTATATCTGCACACCAGAAGAGGGCACCAGATTTCATAACGGATGGTTGTGAGCCACCATGTGGTTGCTGGGAATTGAACTCAGGACCTCTGGAAGAGCAGTCGGCGCTCTTAACCTCTGAGCCATCTCTCCAGCCCAATACAGAGATCTTACCTTGTGCTGGCCAATGTGTTAGATGTTACACATTCATCCTTTTAAAAACAGTGTAACTTTACTAACTCCTGTTTCTCCACCTTTAAAACACCACTCCATTCCATGCCCCCAACTCTACATCTGCTTACCCACCCTTTCTCTGCTAAATTGGGGAGAATCTACTTCTGAGCAGCTGTATGAATTGACTGAGAGACCAGGTCATTTTGTTTTGAAGCAGGTTCTCCCGTTGGCCTCAACTTTACTTGTGTATCTGTGTGCTACGCATGCCATCAGGATCTCAGGGATAACAAGGCATGCCCTTGGGCACCGCTTAGCATTTTTGTAAAGTTCATCTCTTGGTCTGCATACCAATAAAAGCCTGCATATTGGTGGCAGAATCTTCTTTTCCACGAGTAGTATGCATCAGCCAGCTAGGGGGTCTGGAGGAGAGTCGTTTGGGGCAGACACATCGTAAGAATAATAACTTCATGGGCTCCCATTTCCAGATTTATGCCTTTTCTTTTCTTCTCTCTTCTATCCATTTACTCTCTCATCTTTTCATTTTTCCAGAGATTATGGCTGGCTGGCAGCAATGAATAAGAAGCAGTCTTAGCTAATGAGGAGCTCACTGTCTGATGATGAGACCCACGTGTCATCTATATTCCTCATGTCACTCTTAGGAGTGAGCAGGAGGGCCTCCTGCTCTGGTCTATGTGCTTTGGAAAAGCCTCAGCTGGTCTCTCCTGTGATGTGGCCCTTCCCTTGAGGTGGAGAACTGGAAAATTAAGGGATCATAGCCTACTACAGTTTGCATCCCCTTCAAGGCATAAGATTCTTGGCAGCTCAGTCCCCTCGACTATGGCAAGAATGTACATATTTGTGCAAAAGGACGGCCCAGGGAGAGCAGTTTATAATTCAGTGAGTGAGGATTGGACAGTGTTAGCATGCCCACATGTGCAATGCATACAGGAAGCTGTTGTGGTGATGAATAAAGTAAGGAGAAGGACAATTCATTTAGAAAGGGAGGTGATATAATCTTGGAGCTAAGGGGGAGAGGTATTCTAATTCAGCTAGTCTGGGCTCACAAGTAGGAAGCTCAGGAATTTGATCTCTGAACCCATCTATCTAGAATATATGTTTCTTAAGGTAGAGAGAGTATATAATATGCAACAGTTTGGCAGCTTGATTTATAACGTAAATGTTTGAGTATACAGCAGATAGGCTTTCCATTTTCATGGTTGTGCTAAGCCTTGTAGAAGCTGTGGGAAAGTTGCATGTGCTCTCGTGTTCTGAGTCTTCCAACCTGCTGAACTAGTTAGCACTGGAGCTAGGTGTTGAATAACAGACATTTTGAACTTAGTCAAGATGGGTGGATGACTAGAACAGAGAGGGTAGGGCTCACAGCAAACCAGCCCTTTACTATATGAGTCAAGGCAGAGAAGCTACAAACCTGCACAGGCCAAGTTATAGCACAAGGAAAGCAGAACTTACTAGAAGGCTGGTGTAATATAGTATTTGGATTCTCCAACATCAAGAGTCTATTGTGAGTTTTCTGGGTTTCGAGAATGAAATAAGATTATCTATCTATCTATCTATCTATCTATCTATCTATCTATCTACCTACCTATCGATCTATCATCTATCAATCTATCATCTATCTGTCATCTATCTATATATCATCTATCTATCTATCTATCTATCTATCTATCTATCTATCTATCTATCTATCTATCATCTGTCTGTTTACATATCTACCTACCTATATCTATCTCTATTTAATATCATGTATGAATTATCTGCTAATTTCTACCAACTATCTGTCTTTGGGTTGAGAGAGGCTTGGATTTCTCAACAGTGGTTCATGTATTCCAGTAAGATCCCAGTAATCTTGGAGTAAAGGATGGTTCAAAAGTCTCCATGGGACTCATTACCTGCTCTTCATAAGGAGAATGCATTTCTGATGATGCCAACAGTGAAGTGAAAATATTGGGAGCTGCATTTTTGGCTCTGCTGCAGTGGGAGGCGATGCAAGCAGTAAGTGGCAGCATGACTGTGCACTTGTCTGTGCACGACTTCTGCAAGCGAAATCACCCATTTTCTTGTTCTGAAGAACAACAGAGATATATGGGTACAGGAAATGGAGTGCTTTAGTGGTAAAGTCACAGAGGATCATAGGGAACAACAGGGATTAAGGCTAGTCAGGAAAGAGAGAAATCAGGTAGGCACTCTTAGAGTCAATGGAGGGCCAGGGCTTTGAGGAAGTCAGCAGAGAAGTCTGAATGAAGGGCATTTGAGGACTGAGCTAGTAGGTCTCAGGGGCAGAGAGTGACTGGAGTTTAAGGATGTGGAGGTATCATGGCATGGTCACATTTTATGCTTTCAAGCTGTTTCCATATCAAACTTATTTATTTGTTACTGTTGAATTATGCTGGTCCCTAGTAGATAACATTGGCATTTCACTTTCAATGTCTTATGTTTCCTTGTCTAATTGTTAGTAAATGTCCTAGAGTCAGTGAGGGGTTTAAGAGGGGAAGACTTATTTGTCATTACTATTACCTGCTGGTTGTGCATCTAAAACCAGCCAATATTGGCTTGTTTCTAATCTGTGAAAAGCACGTATTTATTTTTACAGTTGTTTTGAACTCAAACACATGTAAATTAGAAAAAAAAATACCAAGTGCTAGAGAAGACTTAAGTGACAGAGGTGCTCCCCTACTACCAGTGCTGATTAGTGCTCCTCAACTGGACCCAAAGTGAGACATATTTGGGAAGAAAGAACCTCAGTTGAGGTTCTTTGGGCCATTTTCTTGATTGTTGGTTGTTGTGGGAAGGGACGGCCTACTGTGCATAGTGTCACTCCTGCTCTGGTAGTCCTGGGAGTTTGAAGGTTGTAAGCATAGGAGCAAGCCAGGATACAGTGTACCTCATTGGTTTCTGTTTCATTATTCTGCCTTCAGGTTCTTGCCTTGAGTTCCTGCTTTGGTTTCCCTTGGTGATGGAGCATAACCTGGACACCAAATAAAGTTGCTTTGGGTCAGAATATTTTCTCACAGCAACAGGAGAGCAAACTAAGATACTACCTGGGGATACTGGAAATAGTGTACTTTTGGTGTTTTCTCTAAAGGGGAATTCTAGCATGCCTTCTTGAATTTGCTCAATTAGCTTTCCCCTCCTTGGAGGGAGATATATAGAATCATAAGGGCAGAGGGAAACATTACATTTTTACTGTGTTAGTCTATCAGTGAGTAACTTGGGTGAGAGACTTTTCCTGGGGTGACAGGACACATACATATCTACTTATCCCAGAAGGGAAGTCACAACAAAGCAAAGGAATAATTGCACCAAAGTCCAACTTGATAAACCAGCAAGTTTTATCTTTTTATTATAGTTACTTACAGGAGCACAATTGAGAGGTCACCTACGGGAGCAAGGATGCCATTCTGAAAAGCCCTTCCCAACATGGGGGATGAGTCACAAAGATGCAACCCTGGAGCTCTCGGCACAGATGACAGGCAGCTCCACTGTCAGAAAAATCTCCTCCTGGAAGCTGGGTTGTTTAGTCTTCTTCCCTAGTAGTTCTTTACTGCTTCTATAACATTGGGGAGGGGGCTTTAACAATCTTACAGGTTTCAGCTTTCTCTGACATGCGACATCGGCTTACCTCTGCACTCTCATGAGACTCCCATTGTCCCTGGAGGCAATGTTTCACTATGAGAAAACTTGTATAGAACAATACCCATTCAATATCATCTCTTGGAGTGCTTGCAACACATTGCTAGGGTACATGTGTTCCCATTTTAGAGATGAGCACACAGAAGCAAAGAGATTAAAACAGTTATGATCTCCTTGAAGGGAAGACATGTTGGGAACTTTGACACCAGGTGGAGCTGCAGAATCTATGAAGGACTTTGGTGACAACAAATTTATGTGCCATCTTATGTTGAGTGCATATTAACAGATGAGCACTGTGTTAACTGCAGCACAGAATTACAATCCTACATCAGTTATTAAATACCTGTGCAATCTTAGACAGGTCATAAACTCTCTGCACATGAATTTTCTTACCTATAGAAAGGTCATACTACCCCCTCCTAAGAGCTGTGGGGAGAACAACAAAGAGCAGTGTGAACGGAAGATAATAGGAGGTTAACACAGGGCTGTTTTTGTTTGTCTTTTTTGTTTGTTTGTCTTATAATGATTGGTGGTGTTATTCATTGTCTTTTATTTCTTTTGGGGGATGGAATTGTTTTTAAAATTCAAAAACATCTAGTTCTGAAAAATTTAAAACTATTATAAGTGGCTGTTTAACTTTATTATTTGAATTTTTAGAAAGGGGCTCTTTATTTTTAGGTTTTTCCACAGACTCAGAAGTGATCTCCAGAGAGAATGTCCTTTGGACCAATGAGTCACAGATGCTTACCACAGAGGTGATGGCTTCTTACTACAAGCAATCCAGTTACAATGGGTAAAGACATTGGTAGTACTCTTTTAAAATTATTTTGCATTATTTAAAAAAAATATTTTAACTTTAACGTGTTTTCATCATACTCATCCTTTCCCCAAGTCCTTCCAGGTCCTCTCTCCCTCTCTGTCTACCCAACTTCAAGTTTGTTACAATAAATCTTTCTGCCAAAAGCTACCGAGCCCCACCGAGCCCCAGTGTGTGCTCTACGCCAGCTGCCCGCCTGAGTTAGGGCCCAAATTAATACACAGAGAGACTTGTATTAGGTTCAAATGCTGCTTGGCCAATGACTAGGATTCCTCATCTGCTAGCTAAGTCTTAATTATCATAAACCTATATATTTTATAAGACTTATCTTATTGGATGCCTTATTGGCGTCCCTCCTTGCCAGTGGCTCACGTCCTGCTGCTGGAGGAGGCAAAGGGGAAAGGGCCCACTTCCTATTTCCTTGCTTAGATATGAGTCTCCTTGCTATGTCACTTCCTGCCTGGATCACCACTTATCTACTACATTTCCCAGAATCCTCTTTGACTCCTAGTCCTTTCTAACTTGCTGCCATTGGCCAAACAGAACTTTATTTGACAATCAATAAGATAAACATACACAGTGCATTCCCCATCACAAGTTCTTTCTCAAAATACTAATAAAAAAACAATATAACAAGAACTCCCCCAAACCAAGAAAACAATAAACAATTCTGAAACAGAAAAAAACCCACCAAACTGTAAGCAAATAAAAACACACAAAATACCTGTGCAGTCTATTATACGTTGGTCAACTACTCATGAACATGAGGCCTGCCCTGGAGTGGTTAATCTACCCAGTGTCACTCAATTGGGGAAAATGGATTTTCCCTCTTGTAGCCGGTATAAATGGCAGTGCAGTTGTTTTTACCCTAGTGCCTAAATTTCCATTTATTCATTTAAAAATAAGACAAAATAAAATATAATAATATAAAATAAAAAAACCATTACACTGAAGTTGGATAGGACAAATCAACAGAAGGGAAGGAGCCCAAGAGACGGCACAGGAGTCGTAAAGTCACTAAAGCTGAAGCTAAGATATATACACTGAGGATCTGCAGACACGTGCCAGGTCTGTGAAGGCCACCTCACTCTCTGTGAGTTCATATGAGCTTTGCCCATGTTGATTTATAGGGCGTTGTTTTCTTGGTGTCCTTCATCCCCTCTGGCTTTTACACTCTTTCTGCCTTCTCTTCATTGGGTTTTTTCTGAGCTCTGAGGGGAGGGATTGGAGGGAGACATTCCATTTAGAGCCGAGTGTTCCAAGGTCTCTCGCTCTCTGCATAATGTCTGGCTGTGGGTCTCTGTATTTGCTCCCATCTGCTACAGGAAGAAAAAGTGTCTCTGATGATGGCTGAGCAAGGCACTGATCTATGAGTATAGCAGAATACCATTGGAAATCATTTTATAAGTTAGTACTCAGTGTTTTTAACTTGTGAGTTCAGTTTGGTAAAGAACAGTAATGGTTTATAGTCAAGGTCAAAGGAATTCAGTAGATTGACAGATAGCTATAGCAACTGATTGTAATGAGATCATACAAACACAGCCTGTCACCACTACCTTCCTCTGCTGTTCTGTTACCACATCTCAACACTAAGGAGATTTTTTATTGTTTTAATATCACGCAGTCTTTTGAAATTGTGAATGTACTTTTCCACCGAATGCCTCAGCCCCTCAGAGAGACACAGCAGTTGTTTTAGCAAAAGGCAAACAACATATTTCACTGGCTGGGAGTAAAACAAACACAAAAGATCCCTGCTCATGGCGATGAATGGCGCACCACGTGGCCACCTACATTCAACTCATTGTTTAATATTAATAGTAAGCTTAGGCATGTAAAGCAAGGCTTCCCATATTCCTACATGAATGCATTAGAATCTGACATAAGTGAATCTTGGAAGGAGAGGCATTTGGTTCATTTTCCATAAGCACCCAGAAATTCATCTGCTTATGTAAGGCTTATCTCACCCGCCTAAACATAGTTGAGTCTTCAGACCTCAGCAGAGCGGGCTTGCACGAGAGGCTGTCGGCAGTTGTGCAGCTAACCCAGGCACAAATATTGAGAAAGGAGCCTTTTGCAGGCATGCTGCCATTTCTAGTTCTACTTATCATTGTGAAGTTAAAAATGGCCCACATCAGAATTCTTTACTCAATTTAAGAACTAGAATCAGTGTGTCGTAGTAGTTGTCTCCACCCACAGTGATAAGGAAGCATCACCCTAAGATTTATGATTGAGGCATGCCCAGTGTTTTTCTTAATATTGTGTTACTTGTACATGTAAACTTCACAAGCACCAGGCTTTGGAGAAGGGAAGTTATCAAGTTAGAAAATGACTTAGATAAAAAAAAAAAAAAAAGATTTACAGATTTGTTCTGTTCATCTTGTAAATGTAGTTTCCTTGCAGAGCTTGCTCCAAAGGTGTAGATGCTTGGGAAAGGCTTTCCATGTAGAGAAAGGCGTCACACTGAGATGAGTCATTTATTCCAAAGAGGGGTGATGTTGGTAGGGCTGATAGGGAGATGTGGGTGCCTCCAGTCTTTTCAGAGGCCTACTGATTGGCTATGTTAAATGCCTCCTTTCAGCCCTACACTAGAGACTCATATACTCATGATAACCTCAGGGAAAAGAGAGCCCTCTAGGGTCAAATGAAAGGCAAATCATAAATAACGGGCAAATTCTAATAATTTTAAAAGTATCTTGAGTCAGAAACTGCATTTAATCTGATGGATATACCTTAATTTATATATCTGATGGATATATCTTAATTTAATATGCAGTAAAGTTCCCAAAAGTGGGAACCTGGAAGGCCTAGACATGAGTCAATTTGTGCAAAAGAAACAGAGGACTGCTGATCTGAGAAAGAGACATCCTCCACACATGGACTCTATGTGGAAAACTATTCACTGATTGTTTATGTGCACTATGACTGAAAGCATCCAAACTTCTCTAGCTACAAAAACAAACCATGATTGTGCATGAGTGGAGTACATGATTCTTAGAGTATTCTAATTAGCACTGGGCTACAAATCTGTGGTCGATTCATATTTGCAATTTTATTTCAACTTTTGTATGTTCTCATTTCTTTCTTCAGATTTGCATATACCATGTAAATAACTTGTCCTTGTTTATGTTATCCAGTAACTTTGGCTTCCTGAAATAAGAAAATATAGGAAGGTCCATTGTTTTGGAATGTCTTCAATACACTGGCTATTTGCTATCAGGAAGAAAAAAGGACAAAGCAAGAGCATTAGAGCATTATGTCATAAAACTGACAAATTCATTAAATACATTCTTGATGACAATGACTTGTGATAAACAAAGATGTTTTCAATTGTCTTGGTACTTAGATCCATTCAGGTTTTTGTTTAAAAGATTTCCTGGACCTGCCTCATGATCTACTTAATCTCTGTCTTTAGGGGAGATAGCTAGCAACAGTAGTCAAAGGGCCATTGTTTTTCTAATAAGAGTGTTTGATTAACATAGAATTCATCCCACATTCTCAGAGAATGATTCTCTCAGGCTGAAAAATGGAAATGCTAATTATGGTTTCATGTGCTCTTGACTTGGGTTGTTGGCTTTGTTGCTTAGAAAATAGTGGTTATGTGGTTGAAGATCAGTTGGCACCTGCTTCATGGTTGCGAGTTAGACCTTTGACCTAGTTATTCCCTGTGCCATTAATCCTAATACCTTTACCTCTTGACTTGCCAAAAGTAAGGAAGAAAAATTAAAGACCCCCAGTTGGCAAGATGCCTCAATGGATAAAGGCACTTACCTTTAAGCCTGAAAACCCAAGTTGGAGTCCCAGAGCCCCCAAAAGTATCTATCTGACCTCTATACCCTGCTGTGTCATGAGTGTTGATCCTTCCCCGACTCCAGATAAAAAAAAAAAAAAAAAACACATGGAAAAAAATGAAAGGACCAATAAACAAATAAGTCAAGAAAAATTGGAGACAACACCCCCACTAAAACTTTTAAAAGGACAATTATCTATTTAAAGATAGGACTTTAGTTCCTAAAATTAGAGATGTTATTTTTTGTCTTTCTTTCTGTAAAATGATATCATAAATAATTCTAAATTCAAAATAAAAATGAACTTAATGATTCATTGTTTCAAAAATGAAAGAACAATCTAAAAGCATGTAAAAGTATTCATAGTCTGATTATTCTTACACAGGGAAAGGTAAAGTTCAACCAAGGTAACATCTATGTAGAAGAAACAGAGAAGGATGAAGTTTGTAGAAGAGAAAGGAAAGCAATAACACTTAATTGCTTAGTTTTGTATTAATTAACTTTCTGGTATATGGGTTAAACTACTTATTTTCTTGTTGCCATGACAAAATGCCCAACCAAAAAAATTTAAAGAAGAAAAGGGTAATTTTGTCTGACAGTTTGAGGGTACAGTTAGTTGATCATGGTAAGGACATCATGGCATCAAGAGCATGAGAAAGTTGATCACAGTGCATCCATAGTCAGGAAGCAGAGAGAGATGGCTGTTGGCATTCTCTCTCTCTCTCTCTCTCTCTCTCTCTCTCTCTCTCTCTCTCTCTCTTTCTCTCTTTCTCTCCCCCTCCCACTCCCCTTCCCTCCCTCTCCCCCTCTTGTACTCTGTCTGGAACACAGCCCATGGAAGGGTGCTACTACATTTAGGGTGGATCTCCCAACTCAACTCACCTAAAGTAGAAACTCCCTCAGAGACATGCCTATTTACTGGTTGGTGAGTTTAGATCCTGCCAAATTGACAATATTAACACACAGGTTGGTAGGAAGAGCCAGCTCTCTATTTTCTGCTTGTGGAGAGCCTTGTATAGATAGATCTTTCTTATTGGAAATATCTCCTCTTGTGTGGCATTAATATCTTCCTTATCAAATATTTTGAGCCCCTTGAGAAAAAGATAATGTTTTGTTTTCTTTTCCTGTTATGTACTAACACTAGTGAGCATAGAGCAATAGCATAGTCATCCTGCACATGACTGACAGGTTGGATCAAAGAAAGCATGGTCCTTGTCTGCAAGGGTACTCATATAGATGCAAATAGAAGGATAATTGTTCTGTGTAATTGATAGCAACTTTATTATTTAAGGTGCAGGCAGTTAATAATTTAGAAACCACTGTAGTTTTCAGATCAAATTTATTCAGTAATGTGTAGCAGTAATTAAAATATTTAAAGGCATCAAACACTGGGCTTTTCAACTTGGCATGTGTTGAGATCTCCAAAATAAATAATGGGGCTGGGGAGATAGCTCAGTCAGTAAGTAAACTGCTTGCCTTGAAAGCACAAGGACCTGAGTTCTATCCCCAGTGCCCACATAAAGAAAGCTAGATGTGGTGGCATGCACGTATTACCCTACACCTGGGGAGGTGGAGACAGAGGGACCCCTGGCTAGACAATATAGCCCCCTCAATGAAGTCCTAGCCAGGAAACAGTCTTTCTCAAAAGAAAGGCAGACCTCACCTGAGAAATTACATCCAACATTGTTCTCTCCCCCCCCACATGAATGTACATAAATGTGCATCCACACAATAAGGTAAGTTAAATTATGAGATGTCAGAATTGAGCAGGCATTATAGAATTTTACCCTGGAGATTTTATTATGTTTGCAAAGGAATCTTTCTCTTTGCCATGGAGACCTCTCCCTCTCAGTACCATAAAGTCAAAGCTGCTGGCCTCGAAAAAGACATTTAAAATCTTTTTTTTACAGGATGACCAAACTATTGAGAATACTACAATAGTTGAGAGGAGTCTGCCATAAGAGCAACTAAACAAGCAAATTTCTTTCAGTTTGGAACAAAAATGGATGTGGTTCTCACATGCAAATATGTGAAAGTCATATTTTCAAGTTTTGAGAAAAGTGACTTTGAGAGGAAGGGCAATTTCTAGTTAAACAGGAATAATATTTTTTATATCAGTCTGCTTTTACATGTTGATAATATTATTGTTTTGATTATTGTCAGCCACATATAATATAGGGAAAGAAGACCTTTGAGGAGACATGTATTGCTGTAACAGAAATGCAAGATTTATTCTTTATTCTTGAATCACAGTTACAATGCTGGGAGATAGATTCTAACAATAGACACCAGTTGTCATTATAAAAGCTCTTGTCTGGTTCCTTTTTCAAAATTTCAGGAAAGTCAGAGAATAGCTTGAATTTGCTGAACACAATCTGGAATTGGTAATAGAAAGTAAAGTAAATTGCATCCTTAAAAAGTAACTTATTATAGAAATTTGCATGAAAAATTAATGGATGAGATTACATTTGCATGAAAAATGAAGAACTGTTGCTAAAGAGAAAAGGTATGGTCTTGAGCAAGTCCCTTCCTGAAAATGCTGGAAACATCACTAGTGAAAAGCAGGTCAAGTTCTGTGACCCTGGTTTGTATCCATGCAACTCAGAGAAGAGTAATGGCAAAGAGCATCTCATTTTAACATGCAACTGCTAGTATGTCATTTTCAATAAATAAAGGCTGACTGGAGTTCTTATCACTAAATTCTTATTCATAATCTTTTTTCTCTGTGTCCACTTATTTCAGAGTTATTGCTGGAAGGCAGATTGTTCTTCCAACACACGCACGCACTGCAAGGAGCGCATGGGCACACGCTAGCGCACGTGAGCGCGAGTGCCCGCGCACACACACACAGGCACGCACGCACGCACGCACGCACAAGGGTGGGGGAGAGGAAAGAGGAAGATGGAGGGAGGAAAAGGGAGGGAGAGAGGGTATGTGTGTGTATGTGTGTGTGTGTGTGAGGTGGGGAGGCACCCCTATTTCTCTGCCTCTTTTTTATCCTGTCTTCAATGGCTGGGGTGACTCCCAGTTGACTAGCCAGATCCTGCCTACTTGATGGGAATACTCCTGATAGGTTACCATCTTTAGGCTCTGATCTGACCCACAAGTGAATTGGTTTACAGGAATTTGGAGTTGGTTGGTGGCAGTAGTGATGGTGGAGATGTTTTTGTTTTATATTATCCATAGACAATGCTGACAAGTGTATATGGAATTCCTTTAAACAAAATGCCAGGCTTAAGCTTGTGGGAGATCAAGTAGGAAAACAGTGAGTAAAAGGGAAACAAATTCATCGAATCATAGCTTTTAAAACAATTTTTAGTTTCTTATCTTATATTCTAACCACAGTTCCCCCTCTCACCCCTCCTCCCTATCCCCCACTGACTCCTCAACCCATCCCACACCCACCCCTCCAAAAGGGTAAGGTATCCCATGGGGAGTCGCCAGATCATGGCACATTAAGTTGAGTCAGGACCAAGCCCCTCCTCTTTGCATCAAGGCTGAGCAAGGCATCCCATCATAGGGATTGGGATCCAAAAAGCCAGCTCGTGTACCAGGGACAGATCCTGGTCCCACCACCAGGTAATTATAGCTTTTTAAAAGCTAGTAGTGTTGGGAGGGGGAAGTTATTTCATATTGAGCACATTGGGGATGGAGAATCTTTCACATAAGTTGGATATCACAGACTTTTATTAGCTTCTCTTCAAATATTTTGTGGAGCAAGATACAGAAAATATAAAAAGTTACATAAATACAGTTATTTGAACACCTCTGCTACAAATGAGCATTCGTACATTTTCATGCTTATGAAACTAAGTCTGTGACATCTGGTGTTGGTGAAATATTCCATTTGGACCAAACTAGGTACCATGACAAAACTGTTAACAGATTTGGTCATTAAGTGCAGGTCAGGTTTCCTATTTTTGTTTGAACTGGGCCTGGAAAATAAAGGAGAGGGCAATAATTTGTGGAATTGCTAAGTGTGTTCTATGGCAAATATGTATGGCATTTAAGTTTTAAACATGGATGATCGTATTGGTGCATCCCCCAACCAATAAATTTCAGCTTAGAGGCTTGAGTTCAAGTAATAACCGTGTTGTGAATGCAACGAATGTTCTTTACTTAATCACCTCTCCTAATAAAAACACAGTGAGTAGGATTAATAGCCATAGATTAAGAGGGTCCATTACCAGCAAGTTTCACACTGCAAAATCACATACAGTGCATTACATTTCTCCCAAGAAACCTTGATTATAAATGGGAACTATATGGACAGACTGCAGAGGTTGCTAAACTTTGAATATTAATTCAGCAATTTATATATTAAAGGAACCATGTTAAGCAAAACATTAGTTTGCAAGCTTCATATTTTAAATTTTTCTTCCTCTTTAGGTTGATTCTTTTAAATATCTGTCCATCCTCTTCTCTGTTAGAAAATATATGAATTCATAAACAGTAAATACAAAATTTGTCCCTTGTAGGCACTGTTTATAGTTCATCAGTGTCTGGGCTCTCATAAGGTCTTATTAGTGCAACATTGAGTTTTGTCTTTCAAGTGGTTGTGATGCTTGAGTAGAGTGGGTTGACTTTAATAAAACATGCATTTAATCAACTAAATTTCATCTGACTGCTGATTATACTCATTTCAGAATGTATTTGCTCATATTCTGTCTAGTTTTAAGTTTGTGAAATGGATTGGTGTGTGTGTACATATATGTAATTGTGCATGCTGCAACATCCGTTGAAGATCTGGATGATGACAGGCTAGTATATTTGGAATGAAAAATGGATGCAGAATAGTAGGACCACAACAACAGGGGATGTAGCTACTTTTCTATTGCTGTGATAAAATGCCATGACCAAAAAGACCTTGAAGAGGAAACGTTTTATTTTACCTCAAAGTTTCAGGCCATGTCCATCACTGAGGGGACTCAGGGCAGGAATTCAAGGCAGAGACCTGGAGGCCGGAGCTGATGCAGAGGCCATGGAGAAAGGCTGCCTACTGTCTTACTTGTACTGGATTTTACAGCAAGCCTTCTTATACACACCAGGACCAACCAACCAGAGAATGGCACCACCTACAATGGGCTTGACCTTTCTACATCAATCACTAATTAAGAAAATATCCCACAAACTTGCTTACAGGCCAATCTTATGTAGGCATTTTCTCAGTTGAATTCTCTCTTCCCAGATAACTCCAACTTGTATCAATTTGACAATGAACAAGTTAAGATATTGAGTAATATTGCATTTTAGAAAACTATGTCACATGTAATATCTATATCATCTTCAGTGACCTCAAGAATTCAGTCTTAACTTTATTTTATAAATAAAAAGCCATAGACCAGCAAAGTTAAACAATTTGCTCTCTTTTTTACATCTCAGAACATTAGTTAATATTTTAAGTTTCCTTCTTTCTGCCTTCTACACTTGCTTCCTCCTTAACTGGGCTATCATTTGAACATAAACTCCAGGAATGCAAGAGATTTTCATCTCTGCTTAACTCTGCTCATACTTCAGCTCATCGAACAGCACCCAGTACACAAAAATCTTAGTAAGTGCTGAATAAAAGAATAAATGAGGCCACTGGATCCTACAGAAGGACCTGGAGGCAGTCCAAAGCAGTCACAAGGGGTGCTAATGGACCACAGACTGATGGCTGGTAGGTCAGTATGGGACTGACCCAGACCCCCTGAATGTGTGTGTCAGTGAGGAGGCCTGGGCAATCTATGGGGCCTCTGGTAGTAGATCAGTATTCATCCCTGGCATATGAATGGACCTTGGGAGCCCATTCCACATGGAGGACCTAGGCCATGCCTCAGATGATATTACAGACTTTGGGGAACCCCCATGGAGGCCCTCACCCTCCCTGGGGAGCGGAAGAGGGCCAGGTGGAGGGATGGGGGAGGAGGGGAAGGAGAGGGAGATGGGATTGACTGATGGGGGAGGTCTTTCTGTGTATATGTTTGTCTTATTGGTTGATAAATAAAGCACTGTTGGCCAATAGGGACGCAAGTTAGGCAGGACTAGGAGAGAAGGAGGATTCTGGGAAATATGGGAAAGGGACAGAGTTGCCATGTGATCCCAGCAAGAGAGGATGCATGCCACTGGCGTCCTCGATAAGAGAAGTCTTTATAAAATATATAGATTAGTGGTTATGATTGATACTTAAGACAGAGCTAGCAAATAAGAAATCCTAGTCATTGGCCAGTAGCATTGTAACTAATATTAATCTCTGTGTGTTATTTGGGGGCCCTAATGTGGCGGTGGAACTCAGGCACCTGGGGTAAAGAGTTATTGTTACAATTGACACGTGAAGCAGGCTTGTTTCTAATTTAAATAAAAAAGCAAACAAATGAGCAGAGTTTGGGAGCTGTGAGGACCAGGCATACGTGGATTCCACTTTCAGTCTACCTTAATTTGCATCATGACCTTAACTCTTAGCTTTGTAGATGGATATGTTCACTTCATATCTCTTCAGCCTTTTCTACTCTCTTTCTATCTCTCATACTCCTATCTCTACAACTTAGTAACTTGCCTTGCTCTGATGTTCCTGATGGGAAAGATAGTGTTTTCAGACTCACAGTTCCCAACCCTCTCAACTCTGGGTGTCATGGGTTCACTTCAGTATGCTGCTTTTCCCTGAGGCATACAGTAATATCCTTTAGGATGATGACAAGTGGGAACAGTAAAACTTAACTTGAAAGTGTGGCATTTGCTTTTACTAGTCTTTTCTGACACGATATAAAGTAGTATGGGTATCCAAAGTCACTGCTATCTGAGTAACATTTGGGAAGATCAAACTAAGAATTTACCTTTTTATTAAATGAGATTGTATATCAATATTTTTAACCTTTATATTTTACAGACCTAAAATGACTGATACAGTGGTTTGAAGGAAAATGTCTCAAAGGGAGTGGTATTATTAGGAGGTGTGGCTCTGTTGCAGTAGATATGCCCTTATTGGAAGAAGTGTGCCTCTGTGGGGGTGCACTTATTGGAGGAAGCATGTCTCTCTTTGAGATCTCCTATGTTCAAGTTACACCTAATGTCACAGTTCATATCACAGTTCACTTCCTGCTGCCTCCAGATCAAGATGTGGAACTCTCAGCAACTTCTCTGGCACCATGTCTGACTTCATGCTACCATGTTCTACTATGATGAAAATGAACTAAACCTCTGAATCTGTGAGCTAGCCCCAATGAAATGTTTTCCTTTATGAGAGTTGTCATGGTCATGGTGTCTCTCTATCGCAATAAACACTAAGACAGAAGTTGGTACCAGGGACAGAGGTATTGTTGTGAGAGACTTGACCATGCTTTGTTTGGAGGAATTTGGACTTTGGTACTTTAGGTTAGGAAAGCAGTGGAATGCTTTAAGCACTGCTTAATGGGCCGTACTAGTAGGAGCATGTATTAGTAGGGTGATGTGAACTGTGGAGGCCTGGCTCAAGAGGTTTCACAAGAGAAGAATGTCGGTATATGGCCTAGAGACAGTCTTTTTTAATATTTTGGTGAAAAATATGACTGCTTTTTGCCCTTGTCCAAAGAGTCAGTCTACTTGAGGCTAAAGTGAAGAGATTTGGATTAATTCCATTGTCAGAGGAAGTCTTAAAATAGCCTAGTATTGACTCTGTCATGTGGTAATTAGTATTAATTCTAATGAAGATTTATAATGAAAAGGAGCAAACTGAGCAAGTAAAAATACAAAATGTACAGATTGATAAAAGGGTACCAGGAAATAGAATGGAGCTAAGTCCTCTGTTCAATGAGATAAACAAATTAAGACATGGAATAATAGGAGTCTTACCTCAGGGTAAGACCACACCTAAGATTCCAATTTGTGAAAAAGAATTAAAGAATATCTTAGGTCTAGGCATAGTGGTACAAACCTTTATTCCCAGCATTCAGGAGACAGAGGAGGGCAGATCTCTGTGTTTGAGGTCAGCTTGGTGTATGCACTGAGATTCAGGATAGCCAAGCTTAGTCAGTGAAGGAAGCCATAGAAAACAGAAAGCTGGTGAAGATGTAATTGGAGGGGACCATGTTTCAGCCCCAGTAATCAGCAGAACTCGGCAGCTTCAGCCATGTGGTTTTGGTTTTAGAGTTAAGGATAGAAGAAAGGGGTTATGGAATTTGCCTCTGCACCTAAGGAAAGCTGCTGAGGCCAGGCATGTGTCAGGGATATCCCTGAATGAAGCCCTAGAGAGGCCATTGCATGAAGCTGTGAAGGCGAAGCCTGGATTGCCTTGGAGATGTAAAGATATTGGAGATGCCAGGATTATGGAATATATGCTGAGGAGAGCTGCTAATAGGGAGTTGAATCAGCTCAAAGAAAGAAGTGTGTTGCAGTCAATAAAGCCGAAAGGAGTTGGAGATCTAAGGAGTGTTTTGACATCAGAAATGGAGATGTAGAGCTTGGAGTTTGCCCAGCTGGTTTTGGGTCTTGCTTTGGTGCAGTATTTCCTCACTACGCTCCCATCCCAACCTTTTGGAATGGTAATGTATGTCGTGTGCCCCTATATGTTGGAACTATATGATGTGCTTTTTGACTTGAAATTTACAGGGGATTACAGGTAAGAGATTTCAGGAATCTTGGAAGAAACTTTGAACTTTAGACTTTTAAATAAGTTTGAGACCATGATAGACTATTGGAACTTTTGATGTTATACTGAGATTTTTTTTGAGTTATGATATGGCTGCAAGCCTATGGGGCCCATGGAGTGGAATGTGGTGGTTTGTAAGAAAATGGTCCCCATAGGGAGTGGCACTAATGGAGGTATGGCTTTGTTGAAGTAGGTATGACCTTGCTAGAGAAAGTATGTCACTGTGGGGGTATGCTCACTTCCTGTTGCCTTCAGATCAAGACATAGAACTCTCAACTCCTTCTCCAGTACTATGTCTGCCTGCATGTCACCATGTCCCACTATGATGATAATGGACCAAACCTCTGAAACTGTAGGCCAGTCCCATTAAATGTTTTCTCTTATAAGAGTTGCCATGGTCATGGTATCTCTTCACAGCAATAGAAACTGTAACTAAGACAACTGGGTTGACCCACAGATGGTAACAGGATGGGTGCAGGTTGATAATAACTTGGTGCTTCTCAGTGAGCTATTTTGTTGTGCTGGACTTCCATCTCTCAATGTGTAAAATGGGGGTATAAATGTACTCAGCATGTGATTGCTGAGAGGAGCAGATGAAGTGATGGGTGCAATCAAACTCCTTGACATAGCTTCCAACACCCTAGTATACCTTCTTCCTGCCTACATGTGAACAGCTGTATGTTGCATAATTGGGTACAGAAGCCAGAAACAAACGTAGAGCTCACAATCCCACAGTGCTTCATTCCAGTCTATGCCAGGGCAAGTGCTGGCTGCTGTTGTCTTTGTTTCTGGTGTTGGAGGGGCTACTGAGGGACATTGCTCAGAGCATCCCTGTGAGCAGCCCAGACACGCTCGGGGAGGAAGATGCTCTGTAGCACACCTCTCAAAATTAGAAAATGGGAACCAGGAGAAAGTCATTCTGTCCTCTCTTAATGGACAGACAGGTACAGAGCTTTTGACTGGATGAGGCAGTGGGATGAAGTCATGAGTTACACTTAGTATCGATCAGCCTATGATTGGCTATTCTCTCTTTACTTCCTAATTTTCTTTGTCCCTCACTGTTGATCCCTGGGATTGCACTCCTTAATAAAACAGCAGCTCCTAAACCTTTCCCCGGGCTCTGCTTTCTGACAGAACAGAAGGTGCTTAATTCAGTGACTGGCTTCTGTTTATTTTGGTTATTAGAATCCAAAACTAATTTGTTAATGAGTGCCAATACTAAAAAAATGGCTATAGACAGAATTTTGTTGAGCTGGATAATTTTCATTTCCCAGATTTCATAGTCACTTTCAAGAGATAATGCAATCTCACATAAAAATGTTGTTAACTAAAGTTATATAGACTTAGATAAAACTTATGTCTGATAGGAAACTTTCAGGGATATCTTAAAAATGATAACTTGTAGTTGACTTGTGGTATTTTTAGCTAAAGTAAGTCAGAAAACTGTGTGTCATGGTCTTCTAGATATGCCACACCAGTCAAAAAGCATCTGTCTTTAAGTGTCTCAAGTGGAATGTCCGTCCTGTGAAATGAACTGTCTGCATAGAGTGCTATGTGCATGTCTTCTTGAGCTACCGTTGTGGGGTACCAAGAGGAATACCAGCCAGCAGGGCAATTCAGTGAATCTCCCTGGTGGATGCTACTTCAGAATTGCTATCTTTCCATTTATACATCTGCTTATCAGCGAGAGTTCAGGCAAAAGTGTGAACAAAACAATTCATGGTTTTTGCTCTACTCCCAGATCCGAATTTAGAGCTTGAAAGTGAAGGTCCTGTCTTTTAAGACTCTTACCGAATGTGAGGACAAACACATATTGTCCTGTGTTAATATAGCTCAATTGGAGAAATTCCTTTCTAAATCAATCCAGGAGCCAATTGTATGTGCTGAATCATGGGGTTTCTTCCTTTCTGATCAGATAGCCACCAACATTTTTCTTATGAAATATTGTTTCAGTTTAAGGACATATACCAGGCTGTAGAGATGACTCAGCTTCTAAGAGCACTTGTCGCTCTTGTGGAGGACCTGGGTTTGGTCCCATATGGTGGTTTCCGACCATTCATGTGTCTAGTTCCAGGGAATCCACCCCCTTAGCTGATCTTCACCAGCATCAGGAATGGATTGATGAACATGCAGGCAAAACACTCATCTACATAAAATAAAATAAAATAAAATAAAATAAAAATATTAAAGGCCATACACCTTTTTCTCTAATCTAAAGCCAATACACTTTTTTTTTTTTCTAGTCTAAAGCGACACTGAATTCTCTAACACTCAAGTGACAATATATCGCTTGGTTTGACTTTCAAGATTTCCCACTTACTTCAGAGGCACATGTTTTTTCTCTTGTCTTCTTCACCAGTGCTTTTCTATGATAGTAATTGTACAATCTCTTTTCTGTGTTCTACAAACTGCCTAGAGTAGTGCCTACTGTGAGCTCATTAGGCTCATTTCCTTTTTACAAAGTTCTAACGAAGACCTTTTTTTGTTGTTCTAAATGGAAGAACAGGCTCATGTCTCAGTATTTCCCTAATGGGAGATGTGTAATTAGTTGCATCTCAATGTTAAAGGAGTGTAAGCTGTTGTTTGGGAGCACAGCCATTGTACTCTAAAGTCCTGCTACAAAGTGCAAAGATGACACTGTCCTGGGGAGACTAGAAGGGGCCGAGTGCTGCCAGTGACTGTAAAGGAATAAAGCCACACTGATGCAGGCAACAGCAAGGCTGCCAAAGCTGAGAAGTACCTGGCTGGGTTTTAAAGGACAGGAATACAATACTCTTACTAAGACGCACTTTACAGAGTCCGGTTCACAGCCAAGGAAAACAGCTTTTGGAGCTTTCGGGTGCCCATAAACAGCTAGATGAATGCAAGGAAGCCAAAACCAGGGATGAGTGGGGTATTTAAATGCTCAGCTTGCTCAGCTGCCACAGAGTGCTCCCTCCACACAGATGCACTGGCGTGGGAGTATGAGCAACGCCCTACATGTGTGATTTATGGAAAATCTGTACAGGAGGGCTAGGCAGGGAAAACAGGCAGAGCACTCTGCCTGCCAGTTGTTCTAGGCTAACTTAGGAAAAAAGCAATCTGGCTCACTTTTCCAAGGTGATCGCATAGCATGATGCCTAAAGAGAGGAGGCAAATCAAGGGCTGACCCCAAGATTATGGTCACTCAAGTGATGGGTGACAATTGCCCATTGATAAGCCCGTTCAAGCGTTTTCTTAGCCGAGGTGGTTTATATACTTTGCCAAAAGAAAAGGGCATGTGGCGGTAAGTTGTAACGTGATAAAAAACAGACATGAGTGGAAAAATACTTTATCAAGGAAGATAAAATAGAGAAGTTCATGAATATGATAACAGGACAACAGAGAATATTTTATAGAAAAAAACTTTGTAGTGTTGCCAACCATTAAGGCAAAATGAACGAAGAGCAAATGGGTTGTATTTCAAACACATCCCATTCCAGTGAGCGGCTGTCATGTTTTATTACCCCAGTCACAGTTTTTGACTGATGTAATAAAATTTGCAAAATTCAAAGAAAAACATAGGATTTATATCTCTCTTTTTAGCTTCAGATTTGAAATGGATTTTATGGTTAACCATTCAATAAAATGTTTTGGAGATGTCTTGAATCATTTATAGCCTTTAGGAAGCCACACTGTTTATAAGCAGGGGGTTCCCTATGGCTGTCAGGCTTGCTGGATAATCCTCACATGCTTTTAATGGTGAGATTTTGTGCTGGGATCCTTCAATAGTTGTTATAGTTAAATAGTTCATAGTGATTAGAATGGTCTAGTAGGGCTTTATGGGTCATAAATTGTGAATGTGTTTCGAGATTCAGAGAATGGCTTCTATGTGATAAGTGACTCCCACTTTTAATTATTTCATTTGACTTGACTCCTGGTGTCAGAACTTAACTTGGGTACAAGATTGAGTAAACATGAGTTGAAATTATTTTCTCTAAGTCTTTCCTTGTCTATCTGTTGTTCACTCTAGAGTACTTTGGTCTAAGAAGGTAGCTAGAAAGAACTTGGATTCTGGTTAGTAAGTGGGACATTCGTTTTTTCTCTTTTTGCAGGTTTTAACTAAAAGCCAATGCAGTCATCCTGCTACATTATGTAAATCACCTAAACTCAAAGGATCATTGCATCTCACAGTGATTTGCCACCATTTCTTTGTAGGTTGAAAAGAGTGATGAAACATAAATTAACAGGAGTAACAACAACAACAGCAACAGAATTCGTCAGTGTCTTTAGAAATGCTTTCTGACTCCAAACCATTGTCATTGCTTAAGCAATGATTTCTGTGATTGGCATTTTTTTCTAAGTAGCTATTACCCATTAATCAGAACTGTACAAGAGTAATTATAACTTCGCAAGAGAGTTTTGCTGGAGTCATCCTCTCCATCCATATGACAGAGTCTTCTGAATTCTTCAGAAAGAACCTGTGATCAGTACGCATGTCTCTAGATGGCCATTTGCTTTTGTGCTCAGTTGTTCTGAAACAAAAGTCAAAGTGCACTGCCCTTGCCCACAATAATGAACACACCAAAGTTTTATTTGCACTTGACATTGCATAAACTTTTATCTTTCAAATTAACTAAGTAGAATAATATGAAATTGCAATTTATGCAGCATTAAGTGATCTGTACATGTGCCGAGGAAAAGATTAATGTTAATTCAAAACCTTGAAATCTTATGAAAACTTCTCAGCTTTTATTAGACTTGAGGAGAACCTAGTATTCTCTTCTGA
The DNA here is from genome assembly GCF_003668045.3 of Cricetulus griseus. Lineage (NCBI taxonomy): Eukaryota > Metazoa > Chordata > Mammalia > Rodentia > Cricetidae > Cricetulus > Cricetulus griseus. The sequence goes on from NW_023276806.1 coordinate 29,896,606, forward strand.
CTCGAGGTAAACTACTCTAAGCTATGTAGGCAGTGGAGTTTCACATCAGATGTAAATTAGAAGTTTAGAGAAATATGAAAATTGCTAACGGTCAGTGTGGACTGCACCTGACACCAGCTAGTCCAGGAATTTGCCAGTATACCTGGTTACCAGACCCTCTGTGTCTCTTTTACTTTCTGCCTTGTCCCCTATCTTTAGTGGCCTCAGACACTGCTACACACCACGCTAGGATGCAGAAGATGCTATTCAGGAACCTTAGTCTCCTCATCAGGGCAGCAAATGAGCTGAGTTGGAAATATTTCCAAGAAAGGATTTCTCAAAGGGCAGAGCTGTCTGTTAAAGGGGAAGATAAATACAAGAGCAGATTTGCTGACCCAGCAAGTGCTGACCCTGCCTGAGATTAGTTTCTGTAAGAATGAAATCTTGACAACATTATAGCTGTGTTTAGAGCAAGGAAGTAAATGTCAAAAAGTTCCTTTTGAAGTTGGTGCTTTCTTTTTCTAGCTTTAGAATTGAGCATTATTTGAGGGATGCCAGCAGAGGAACTGTTGCTGAAGCCAAGATAAAACACTTGCCATGTTTTGATGAGTAGTGGGGTTCGATGATTTTTTCCCTCAATGGGATGTAGTTTCTAAGGTTAGTTGCTTGCTTGGATTCTGAATGGCCTCTACTCCATCTCCTCTCTGCTCACAATCTGGGTATTGGCAATCTTTATGTCTTGCTCAGTGAGTACCTGCCACTCACACAAGGTCATCTCAGCTCACTGTAGTAACTGAGGATCTTCTATTATTATTGTTGTTGCTGTTATTATTATTATTTTGTCAATCATTTTGAAATTAATTTTCTTTCAGTCTAGGATTGTTAATTCACATGTTTATTTTGCTTTAATGCTTTTGCTTCTCAATCAAAATGAAGATTATTTTTGTAGGAGTGGTTGGAAGTATTCATAATTTTGACTTCTGTAGTCAAAATTTCAGGGTTTGAATCAGGTCTTGTGTACTTTGATTTGGATCTTAAAGCTCATCTTTTGGCAGGATATTGCTGTTGCTATTGGTTGCCTATCATAAGCAAGTGGTAAGATCCTGTTGCTGAAGACACCTCAACCTTTGGTTGCAGGGCATCGAGAAATGAAGAGGGAACTTCACTGGAAACATTCTTTCTTTTGATTAGGTTTTGCAGTGCTAGACAGTGCTACAAAGGATGCTGGAGGAGAAAAGTCATCAATGGACTTAATACATGGACGTGAACACATAATACAAAACCAATCTTCCAGGCAAGATGATATGGCTACTGGTAAAAGAGTGTCATTGCTGATATGGAGGTAACCAGTCACTGATTTCTGATTGGATTTCCATCTGCTCCCCGGGAGATAATTCATGCATGGTGTTGTGAGCCTCATCAAAAACCCATGGCTGTAGAGAGGGAGCTGGAGGAGGGAACCTGCTACTTGCTACTGTTTTTCTACTAAATGGACAGTGTCAAACTTCATTCTAAATATTTATGTGTAGACCTATATTAGTGTTACTATTAGTGAGCAGCAGTCAATTCAGACACCCTGAGCAAAATGCTGAGAATAAGTGATTGTTGAGTGCTAATCTCTAAATAGGACACTTATATCAAATCCTGCCTCTCCAGGCTTCCCCAGAGCTCAGGGAATATTGTGAGAGAGGTTGGAAAGAAGATAAAAGTCATTGGATTTGGAGGAATGCTGTGAAATTCTGTTTTCTGGATAGAACATGGTCACTAGACTCATGAGTTCATGGCAGCTGTGGTTATTTGTATACAAGATCTGAACAAGATTAAGCCAGTCACTGTGCCAGAACAGATGGGGCAAAGGTTCATAGACCCCTCACTAGCTGAGGAGCTGTTGTCAGTTGATGATCGATGCTGAAGAAGTAATTCTTCCTTAAGAGTTGAGGCTGCCATAGATGGAATTATGTGAATTCATGTGTAAGCAGTTCTTTCTTTGATTTTTTTATTTTAGAGGCATTCATATTTACATATCCATCCCCTTATTCCCTTGTTCCCCACCAACCTCCCAACAATCCACCCCCACCTCCATGTGGGACTGTCAGAGCCTGTCATATTATTTGGAGGAGGGCCTAGGCCCTCCTTCCTGTATCTGGGCTGTAATAGTATCCCTCCATAGGGAATGGGCTCCCAAAGTCCATTTGTGCTCTAGGGATAAACGCTGGCTCCACTGTTAGAGGTTCCATAGACTCTCTTGGCCTCCTAGCTGGAACTCACATTCAGAGGGCTTGGTTCGGTCCAATGCTGGTTCCCCAGCTTTACGACTAAGGTCTCCATGCTATCAGTAGGTCAGGTCAACTGTTTCTGAGAGTTTCTCTAGCACCTCTTGGCTCCTTTGCTCATCCCTCCTCCCTTTCCACAACTGAATTCCAGGAGTATGATTCAGTGTTCAGCTGTGGGTGCCTGTTTCTGCTTTGATCAGTTACTGGATGAAGACTCTAGGAATAGTAACCAAGGTAGTCATCTATCTCATTATAGGGGAGGGTCATCAAAGGCAGCCCTTCTACCACTGCCTAGATTCTTGGTTGGGGTCATCCCTGTGGATCCCCTTGCATTTCCCCGGTGCCAGACCTTTCTCCAAACCTGTACTGTTTCCCTCTATCAAGGCATCTCCTTTCTTGCCCTCCTCTATTCCTCCCCTGTCTCAGACCTCTTGTTCTCCCCCTTCTCCCCTTTTCACCTCCTTCCTCTCTCCCCCCTCATGTTCCCAATTTGCTCACGGGTTCTTTTTTTCCCCCTCCCCTTCTTCGAGGGACTGTGCAATCTTCTCTTGGGGTCCTCCTTGATTCTTAGCTCCTCTGGCAGTGTGGATTGTAGGCTGGTAATCCTTTGCTCTATGTTTAATACCCACTTATGTGTAAGTACATACTATGTCTGTCTTTCTGTGTCTGGATTACCGCATTCAGAATGGTTTCTTCTAGTTCCATCCATTTGCTGCGATTTTCAAGATTCCATTGTTTTTTCCACTGAGTAGTACTCCATTGTGTAAATGTACCATATGTTCTCTATCCATTCTTCAGTTGAGGGATATCTAGGTTGCTTCTAGGTTCTGGCTACTACAAATAATGCTGCTATGAACATAGTTGAACATATGTCCTCATTGTATGAGTGTGCATTCTTTGGGTATATGCCCAAGAGAGGAATTGCTGGATCATGAGGTAGACTGATTCCCATTTTCCTGAGGAATCACCACTGGTTGTACAAGTTTGCACTCCAACCAGCAATGGAGGAGTGTTCCTCTTTCTCCACATCCTTTCCAGCATAGACTGTCATTGGTATTTTAGATTTTAGCCATTCTGACAGGAATAAGATGGTATCTCAGAGTTGTTTTGAGTTGCATTTTCCTGATGGCTAAGGATGTTGAGCACTTTCTTAAGTGTCTTTCTGCCATTTTAGATTTCTGTGTTGAGAATTCTGTATTTAGTTCTGTGCTCCACTTTTTAAATTGCATTGTTTGCTGTTTTGGTGGCTAGTTATTGAGTTCATTGTATATTTTGGAAATCAGCCCTCTGTTAGATGTGGCGTTGGTGATTATCTTTTCCAATTCTGTGGGCTGCTGTTTTGTCTTGTTGACTGTCCTTTGCCTTGCAGAAGCTTCTCAGTTTCAGGAGGTCCTATTTATTAATTGTTGATCTCAATGTCTGTGCTACTGATGTTATGTTCAGGAAGCAGTCTCCTGTACCAATTTTTTCGAGGGTACCATCTACCTTCTCTTCTAGGAGTCTCAGTGTGGCTGAATTTATGTTGAGGTCTTTGATCCATTTGGACTTAAGTTTTGTGCATGGTAATAGATATGGATCTATCTGCAATCTTCTACATGTCCGAATACACTTATTCAGCACCATTTGTTGAAGATACTTTCTTTTTTTCCATTGTTTAACTTTAGCTTCTTTGTCAAAAATCAGGCGTCCATAGGTGTGTGGGTTAATATCAGGGCTTTCAACTCAATTCCATTGGTCTACTTGTCTATTTTTGTGCCAATACCAAGCTGTTTCCAGGACTATGGCTCTATAATAGAGCTTGAAGTCATGGATGGTGATGCCTCAGGAAGTTTGTTTATTGTACAGGGTTGTTTTGTCTATGCTGGGTTTTTTGATTTTCCATGTGAAGTTGAGTACTGTTCTTTCAAGGTCTGTGAAGAATTGTGTTGGGATTTTGATGGGGATTGTGTTGAATCTGTAGATTGCATTTGGCAAGATTGCCATTTTTACTATGTTGATCCTACCTATCCAAGAGCATGGGAGATCTTTCCATTTTCTGGTATCTTCTTTAATTTCTTTCTTTAAAGACTCAAAGTTCTGTGTAAGCAGTTCTAATTGGACTCAGTGAACATAAAATAAGAGTAGGATGTGATGGTGGGAGGGAGATGTTTTGGAGGAGTCTAGGGGGAGTATAAAGGGCAGCTTGGGCAGATACAATTAAGGCACATAGTTACATGAATGAAATTGTTAAAGAACAAACAACATATATTCTAATAAATCCCTTTACATATAAAATATTTGATCTTTAGTCGATGATACTTTTCGAAGGTGATAAACACTTTGGTAGGCAAGGCCTAGTTGATGAACAGAAGGTCATAGGGGACTTGAAAGGTATCTTGAGATCCCATTTCTCCTCTTTCTCATCCATCTTCTCCCACTTTTTCTTGCACCACTATGCCATTAATAGTTTTAAAATTATTTTACTCTGTGTGCCTGTGTATATGTGTGTCCATGTGTTTGCAGAGGTCAGAGGCTGATAATGGCTGTCTTCCTCAGTCAGTAACTCCTGCTTTTTTCTTTTTTCTCCTTTCTATCTTTTCCTTCCTTCCTTTCTTCTTTCCTTCCTTCTTTTTTCTTCCTTCCAATACTCCCTTCCTTCCTTCTTTCCTTCCAATACTTTGTCCCTCTCTCTATCTTGTTGAACTTGGAATTTGTCAGATTCAGCTAGATAGGCTGGTCTGTTGACTTTAGAGATCCAGCTGTCCCTGTGTCCTTGTTGGGATAGGAGGTATGTGCTGCCACACCAGCTTATGGTATAGTTTCTGGGGACCTAACTCAGGTCATTGTATTCACCCTGCAAGCACTTTCTTGACTCAGACATCTCTCAAGCCCTAAATATCTTTAGTCAATCATGCACTCAACAACGTGTTATTCTGTCTTATTATGGACCCCAAAACAATGGAACCAGTGTACTCTGGATTGAAACCACTGAAACCATTAGCCAGGATGAATTTTTCTCCTTATAAGTTGGTTACCTCAGTTCTTTGTCATCACAGAAATGTGACTAACTTAAATTTGTTGCAGTAGAACCTTAGAAAGGGAAGTCCATTATGTCCAAGTCTAACTTTTTTAAGTCTGAGGTAAAGATAATGACAGTTTTCCTCAGTTGGTTTGGGGTCTTAGGTAATCAGTCATGTAAGGTAGCCAGCAAAATGCCTGGTACATAGATTATCAGTAACTTCAGTTGCCTTTGAAGGGAGGGGGATAGATTTTACTTTTTATTTTATTTTCCACAGACCCCCTCAGAGTGCCTTGTATACAACAGATTCTCAGTTGGTACTTGTTTACTGGTTATTTTGTTTATATCTTTCCTTCTGTTACTAGAGCAGAGTAGCTATGATCACAGACCAGGAACACACTGCAGAAGAAAGGTCTGAATTACATTGGATATAGCAATAAGAGTTGTTTGATCCTCCACTGTGGAGTCTGACGAACTCCTCTCCCACCATCATGTTTTTTTCTTTTCCAAAACACCAATCCGAGAAAATTTTCCACAGCCGTGGAAGAAAGGCAGACATAACTTGGTATAATACATTCTTCCTCATGAAGCACCAACCCAGAAGTGACACTGGCCAATGCAAGTCAGATGGTTAACCATGACTTCAACATTCAAGGATCCCCATTTGTGTTGGTAATGAAGACTGCATTCAGCCATAGAAGCTGAATGAGAGTATATACCCCCTTCTTCTTTTAAAAAATTTTCCTTATTATGTGGTCAAGATTCTTAGTAGAGAAAATGAGTCATCTGTTGTAATATACATTCTTTATAAGAAGACTGTAAATATAGCGAAATCCCCTAATTGCTCACTTTTGGCTTTTAATGTAATTATAGTTGCCTCCACAGTCAGTGTACAGAATCAACTATTTTTGGAACTCTTGCTATAAGTGTGGTTTTCTTTTCAGCACAAAGATGATTATTTACTTGATTCACAAAGTGATTTAGCTTAATTGTAGTGACTATCACAGAAAACACCACTGTGTATTATACATTATTCAAATAGTAGTTGGGAGGATGCCTCTGTTATATAAACAAGTGGAAAAGCAGAAGTTTCAGTTTTCAGAGTGAATGGGCTTAAACAATGGTGCCTGTTTCCCTTTTACTAATGTTAAAGCTGGTGCAAGAAATGGCTATACACCAGGCATTCACTGTGTGCCACATGTGAAACTGCCATGTTGAATCTGTGCAACACTGTGAAGTAGATGAGATTCTTACCAGCATTTTAAACAGTTATTCAGCTAGAAGGGGACATCACTGATATTTGAACCCTGTGAAGTCTGGGTTCAAGTATGCACACTTAGCTATTTTGCTGTGTTCTCATGTAAACAGAGAGGTGTAGTGGAATACTGGCTATATTGTTCCTGATGGCTGATTACTGCTAACTGTGCTTCAATTGGCCAGCTTAACCTTTTATGTCTTCAAAGGAATAGGCTGTACTTTCATAACTAACTCTGCAGTTTCCAGAATTCCTATAAAGTATATATGAAACAGGCCATCCAAATGCCATTTAATAGGTGGCAGCTAGAAAGCTCCTTGATTATGCACTTACCGGCTACATTCTCTTTTCTGCTATTGATCTGCTGACACTGTGTCATGTCCAAAATGCAATGGAGACTTTACCCCGAAAGGATATAGTTCAATATGTGTGGGCTTATCACACTGCACTACTTCCCTGGCTATCCAGAAACACAAAGCTAATCTGTAGGTGATATTATAGTTTCATCTCATGCTTCATATGCAACCTCTATCCATGTTAATGGGAATTTTTTGTGTGTGCTTACTCTAGGGAAAATTGATTCCAATTATTGAGTATAATTTATTCCAACCCCTTGATGGAATAATTTATACTCTTGAGATACTCTTGAAATGTGTAACCAACAGGGAACTCTATTTATACATAAGTTTTTACACATCTTTCAATTAAATAAGAAATCCAAGTGCAAAACCCATCACTCAAGGAAAGCTCATGAGTTGTAACACTCCCGAGAGGTTCTTTGGTCCATAAACCAATAAATGGATTACACTTACAGGGAAAAACTCTTCTTTCAGATCCCATGTGGAGCTCCTATTGATGTACCAGTGAGGTAGCTCACAAGGGATGTGTGGTACTTTAGGTTGCAAGGGCAGAAATGGTCATTTTTTTATATAATAAATTTTATGGCTCTAAAATGATTCTGCAAAGAACACAATTATTAGCATACAAACTATTACATGTTAAATACACACTGGTTTGGCTATAAGTCCTACGACCAATAGGTATTTTAGCTAGAAGTGGATGAAACTTTTTAATATAAAGATACATATTTAAGAGTATTTACACATACAAATCCAGTCACATGAGAAGCTACTTTGGGGTTTAGATTATGGAGTCATAACAGTATGTAGTTAGTGGGAGAAAGGGATGTTAAAACAGTTTTACTTTCATGTTTTCAGAATTCCATGAGAATCTAAAGTAAAAATTTGCACATGAAAATTTAAAATGAAAATACTGGGATTTACCTTTTAGCTGAATTTCATTATTTATGATGAATGTTAGTGGAAAATGGTATTATTGTAGATATCAATTGGGGGAATAATAAATAGTTTGAGCTACCTGTACTGAAGTGGTTTATAAACCCAGTTTTATTGTATTTTGTGAAAGATTTTGTTTTAGGAGAAAAGAGACTACCAATTTAAGAGAATTACTGTTCTGTAGACAGATTTAAGAATTTTGGAGTGTCCTTAACCTTAAAAGAACTATTATGTTTTATGAGAGAGTTCCAAATCTAGAAAGTAGTTTTCAAATACCTGAAGTTGATTCTGGATGCCAGTTAGTATTTGATATTGACTCAAATCTTTCTTATAAGCCTTAAGGATCTAACATGAAGAAATGCCAACCCCTCATTCACACCTTGCATGGTCCCGATGCATTGCTTTGTCAAGATCAATAAGAACATTTATGGCATTAAAATGATATTTCAAATTTTGTGTGAACAGTTGAATTTTCTAGTACATAAATATTTTCAGGGGCATTTTGGGGGACTTGAAACTTTTGCTTCCCAGGTGTAAGTGTTTAGTAATCACCCATGGGATGTTGTGGACGTGGGAGTATTTAATGAATTATGTAACAGGCATTCTCTACATTATACAACAATTTGAACAATGTTGTCTCTTGATTTAATAAAAGATACCAGGGATGATCTTCCAGCCTTTCCCTAGCCCATGCTAAGTTAGCAAGAGCGGCATGGCTTCGAATACGTATATCCAAGTAATACGTTTAGACACCTGCTGTTGTCTTTGCTCCCAGCCTTATGCTCCCAAGCCTCAGCGACTTCTCTTTGTCATCTGCTCTTCTTATCAGAAGACTTTTTGCTGAAGGTATTTTAAAGCTGAGTACACATGATCAGTGGCAAGCTACGGAGAAGGCTTGCCAAATCGTTAGCTCTGGACAGCCTTCGTTGCACCTCAGTGGCCTAAAGTCTTCTGACCCCAGTTTGCTGCATTTTTATCTGTGGTAAGGAAACAAAGGGTTCTGGAATGTCTCTTGTCCTGGGCCCACTCAGCTGATTTATGCCCAGAGAATCCTACTGGGCTTAAATGGAATGTTCATCTGATTGTTCTGTGTCCAAAGAAGTGACTCCAGGTGCCAGTAGCCATGTACTACCACGGTTCTCTTTTCCAAACCCATTCGGTTTCTCTTTCTCAGTACAACTAAGAAAGTCTTGGGATCACCAGTTGACTTATCAAAGGATAAAGAATTGGTGGTTAAGAGAGTCAGAGGTTCTCAAGTGCTCAGGCACTGCTCTTGGGTATAGGTTGACTTTATTTCGTGTTGAGTTTGCTGCCTACAAATTTTAGGAGCAGGAAAACACTGTAACTCCTCCTCAATTTCACTTCATTCACCTGCAAATTGGAATTAATGCAAGGACCCATCTCATAAAGATGGGGGATGAATTATGTGACTGCACTGAACATGGTGCCTACTCATAGTAAACGATTTCTATTGTCACTGATACTATTTGAAATTATTATTATTGGCATTAATCTGCCATTATTGAGAAGAAGAAGTAAATGATGGGGAAATATTTCTGAAGATGTCTTAGATGTCGATCAGAATTCACATGCTAATATATGTAATCTTTGAAAATGCTAATTTTATTTTGAATGCTTATACAACATTTATTTAGTAATATTAGCTATTCCAGCTACTTTATAGCTACCAGTTAATGTGTTTCCACAGAGATTCACAAAAGAGTTGCCATCATTCAAGATGGGAAAGTTGAAGAAACAAAGGAGAGACTGAGGTTGTTGTGCCACGAACCTGGGAGACACAGGAACTTGACTTGAATGACTGCCTGCCGAACCAACACCCCCTCACTGGACTCCCAGAGAGACACTGTTATGTTTATTTGTGGGCACATGACATTTGCAAACAAGAAGAACTTAGGCTTAAAAGCCAGTGTAGAAATAGAACCTTAATTACATAAATATCTTTGAAGCATTCATGTAAACAGTCTACTGTTTCAAAAGAAAAAATAACACAGTTGAAAAATTATGTCTATTGAGACAGTATAAAATAAATCATTACAAGAAGGAGATTAGAGGTGGTATATATACAAACACAGTGTATATTCTGTGTATAAATATTTACAACCTTTTTCTATTTTCTTGGCTCCAGTCTTATATGTATGTATGAATATTTGCAACATCACACATAAACGTAGGAGGATTTAACATCTGGCTAAATTAGCTTGAGACTTTCTTTTCTTTCTTTCTCCCTTACTTCTTTTCTTTCTTTCTTTTTTTTTTACCTTTAGTCTATTGTATGATTTTAAGAAACACTTAAATTTCCTATTGAGCCACTGTGGCACCATAGACCCCCTTAAAGCTAAGATATGGGGGACATGATGAATACAGAATATGTATATCATTGTCAAACCTTCGTATGTTTAATTACGCTATTCCTCAGCTACAGCCCATCAATTAGTGATTGTCTGGAGCTAAAGCACATCATCGAGAATGAGCACATTTATGTTCATGAAATGATACAGTCTTTTCACATCTCTGGAGTTCTCATTACGTTGTTCTCTAAACAGGGAATTTTCTCTTACATGAATCAGTTGTTTGTTACTTTCAGACTAGGTAGAAATGATTTGGTTCAAAAATGTAAATCTTTAACGTTCAATCAAATGACTCAAAATTTTTCTCACATTTTCTCTTTAACATAGCTAGCACTACACACTTAGGCATATACATGGGTCATTGTGCAAATAAATGCTCCCTTCCTTATTTTTTTTGCTGCTGGTAATGAATAACTAGAGGCTCTAGATAAGAACTCAACTATTGCAGATGATGTGATAGCTGTTTACAGATGCCAAGAGTAAGGTTTTGAGAAATGGAGAAAAAAATACCAATGTCTGTGAAATGAAATCAGATAGCAAGCGTTGCTCACATGTCATGGTGTTTATCGCCACGTACTATCATTCTTCCTACAGAGCGAATGAATCATTTTAAATAGAAGCAAACTGATCCTCCTATTAGCAAGTCTAAATCAGTAGAGCAGCATCTATTTTCAGAATCTTTGTAGCTATAACGGGACCGTTACAGTGTGCAACACTTAGCCCTGTCCCAAAATGACAGCATTCTGTTACAAATAGACGATTAAGGCCTTGGTGCCAGTGTCTCTATTGTGGAACCTTTGGTTGGGGGAGCTGACAGCTGGGAGAAGCTCTGTGTTTTGAAGGTTATGATCACAGCAGTTTCATAAGTGCTTCATTTCAGTTCTTTTCTGGCTGCAGAAGGGACAGGTGCCGTCTGGGTCCTATTTCACTGGTCTTAATTTCTTATCTGACCTGGTAGTCAATCAAGGGCATGAGAGAAGGGACTGAGGGCAAGATGGATGAGTGGGAGAGAAGAGATCTGGAGGCTAGGAACTGCGAGGGAGGGTACCAGTATCTGTGAGGGACAGTCTCTCTCTCTCTCTCTCTCTCTCTCTCTCTCTCTCTCTCTCTCTCTCTGTATTGCTAAGAATCTAACTTTTCTCATCCAGAGCCTAGCAGCCCCTCCTGCCAGTCTACACTGCTGTGTGTACGCATGCTGCCCTGTGCAAAATGGATTTCTGAGTGTTAACCATCATGTTCTTTTTTTCCAAAGGGTCTTCTGTAGGATTTCATTTGCAGAGCACAGAGGGCAATATCTAGGGTAATTCCAGGGCTTAGCGGCAGTGATCTTTTGTCAACTCTCCTTGTGAGAGAAATTAAACTTGGGATGAGCACTCACAATCGCAGTGAGTGCAATGCCATCCCTGGCCAATGGGTAGGAAATCCTAAACCTGGCAAGTATTTATGAGAGGGGAAAATTGAGATGCCATAATATGACAAGAATATATTCATTAAATCTTTCAATTTCTCAGAAACAGAATTCCCACTTCAGTAAAAGGCTTTGAGTAGATTTACCAAGTCAGATATTCTTACTTTTATGAGATTTGACTCCCTATGCTAAAAGGCGATATATTTAAAAGCAGGACAGCCTCACAAAAGGAAGAAAGCTTCTAAAAAGGTGAAGTTAATAACATACTCGCCACTGTGCCTTAGATGGAATACCAGATAAGGTCCACAGGACATACTGAAAACATCTGAACACACACACAGACACCAAAATAAATCATGCTTTAAAAGCACAGGGAGAGGTATCAAATTATTGAATATTTTTAAAACAGTAGTCAAGGCAGTTTTATAGCATCTTATAATTGCCAAGCAATTTCATTTTATTTCGACATAATCAAACAATAACAGCTTGCATTTAAGGTATTTGCCTGAATAGCTTTCACAATTACAGCATGTCTATACTGCTTTCCCACAGAACATTCTTAGTGTATGCTGGGAAATAAGCACACAGGACAACGCCCATCACCATCATCTTGAATGGTTCATGATCTTTGAGAACAGCATAGGTGTATTAAGATAGGTGTAATTCTAGTCAGGGTACAAAGTTGAAATAATTTTATGTTGTGTTGTGTTTAGAATATCCTAACTCTATTTGTCTCAAATAGGACCAAGGTTTAACATGGGCAATGTTTTCAGCACATGGGAAATTAAACTTCTCACAGGTTTTCTTAGAATTGAACCAAGATTTGGACATTGTCCACTATAGGAACCACTCTTGACCTTGATAATGCATGAACTAACAACAATCTTGAGTTTCAAGTTGTAACTGGTGTTCATACCTGTGTTCCTATGCATATCATTGGGGAAATATAAGTGGTTATGCTGAAGGGAGGAAGACAAACCTGGGGCTTTACCCTGGCTTCACATCCATGATAGAGACTTCAACAGGTGTGTGGCTCTGTGGCGCAATGGATAGCCCTTTGGACTTCTAGTGAAGAGACTTCAACAGGTAAAACCCAGGATTGATTCTACAGTCTAGAGCACATAATATCCTAGTAAAGTCTGGTGGCTAGGGTTATTACCTAATATCCTTAAAAATGTAGCCTGAATGAAAATGCTTGCAATTAACATTTATAGTGTGTGTGTAATACTTAAAAATATTAGTTATCAAAAACTATATAGCCTTGACAAAAAAGAAGTTACTCCCAAGAATAAGAACACAGAATTAGGGTGCTCACAGCTAGAGTATGCCAAAATCAACCCAAATGTGGTGACTTCAGTGTGAAATATATATATATATATATATATATATATATATATATATATATATGCTCAAGAACATGACAGATGAAGCCAAAAACTGACTTAGAAAAGTTTGGTTCCTGTATATTTTACTAATTAATTATTGTAATTGTTATTATAACTATTGTTTGTGCAAGTGTGAGTATGGAAGAGAAGAGAGAGGACAAGTTTCAGAGTCTCTCCTTCCACCTTGAGGAGGTAGATCCCCTTATTTTTGTAGGCTGAGTATTTAGGCTAGCTGGTTCCACTTCTCAGTATGGGAATGCAGGGATTACAACACATGTCTTCTCACCCAGTCTTTTATATAGATTCTAGGGATCAAAGTCAGGTTGTTAGATCGGTGTGGCAAGCACTTCTGTCCATTGATGCAAGTTTTCTATTCCATATGAATTTTATTTATTTCTAATTTTTAACCCCTTGATGAACAACCACCAGCATTTCTTTGGGAGTCTGCCTAGAGCACAGTGACTCACTGTGCATGTGGCCAAAGATATACTGGCCTCACCTACACACCTGCTCATCATCTGGAGCAGTCTGTGCACAGGCAGGAGCTCAAGGGATCTCATTAGGGTGAGCCTTGCGATGTAAAGGGGAAACGTGTTTCCAGCTGAGTGTCCACCATCAAGTATTGTCATTTCCCGCTACATTTTAATGTTCATCTTTTAAAATAACATTACTGATAGCTGTTTATATCCTTTGTAATAAAAATCTCCTTGTTTTGCACAGCAAAGGATCAAGATCCCATTGTCAACTTTATGATCCATATTTATTTTCTCTTCTGGTACCTGTTCTGCCTTTACCACCTGTGTGACCTTAGACAAATTAATATCTATGTACCTCAGGTCCCTATTTGCAAAATAGACATGATGAAAATATTTGCACAGTAAAGCTTTTATGAGGATCAAATTAGAATCGTTTACTGTGTCATGTGTAGTAAGTACTCAATAAATGTCAGGTGTGGAAAATCAATGTCTTTAACATTGACTGGTGCAAGGCCTACTACCAAATAGGTATTTGTTATTTATTTCCCACTTTTAAATGACGCTAAGAAAGGGTGGAACACAGCAATCGTTACTGAAACCCTTTTCTGTGTTCCAGGAAATACTGTGTAGCTGATGGGCTAAGACCTGTGGGGCCAGACTTGGTGTCTTTCTTCTTCTGTTGAGATTTCCTGCATGCCGGAGACAACAAGATATCATTGCTCCCTGTTTTAAGTTGTTATGAATTCTGTGTTACAAAATCATAAAAGGTTATCTGATTTCATCCTAGTAAGGGCATGTGCAGTTTGGGCAGGATAAAGGCCAATTTTATTCAGCTATCCTTCATGTAGATGACTATTTCTTTCCTTACCCGAGTCAAGGTAACGCACCCCACTAGTTAGTCCTACAAGACTGAAATGTCCTTTTTTCTCCTTCTGGGGTACAACAGAACAATCTGTGTCTTTGCAGGCAAAGTTACAGAAGGGAAGAAGGAAGGAAGAAGGAGGAAGCCACTGGTTTACCCAGAGCCCTTTGAGGCCTTCCTGCTGGCTGTTGCTGCCACATGCTCCCATACTGAGCAGTGAGCATACATTCCTGTCCTGTGGCTATGAGTCCAGGCTATGGGGGTTTGGGGGGATGCAGGATTTCCCAAACACTCTCTTCCTATGTTGCTTTGGCATATTCTCATCCAGAGACTCACCTTGCACCCTGTAAATCTTTTTTGTCTTCACTACCATGACTCTGGTATACAGACAAAGAGGGGTCTGTCTGAATACCACACAACAACTTGACTTTGATTCCATTACTGGTGAAGAAGTTCAGGTGACAAAGACCAACCTCCTGCCATCCTTGATGAGGTTCTGAGCCTGAAAAGTGCTCTCTCTATGGCTCTATGGCTTTGTGCCTCCTTTTGTTTGGAAAGTATCCTGTGCTAGCCTCACTTGGGCGAGGCTTTCCTTCCTGGGTATTTTCTGTTTCACTGATATTTTCAGCTCACTTGACAAGGAGCCTCTGACATGCTGTGTTGACCCTGGACTACTTCTACCATTATCCTTTGCATCAGCGAAGCGTCACAGACACTGGACTCTGCAAAATTCGGGGCCATAAAATTGGCACAAAATAAGAAAATTTAAACATGGAGGTGGCTTAAAAATTCATTTGTATTATTTTTGACTATTTCTTTTTACTGTGGAGATTTAAAAAAATACACACATAGACAGAAGGGTACAAGGAAATATCCTGTATTCATTCTGAACTCAAGAAAGGCGTTCAACTTCTGCTGAACTGCAAAGCATTTAGCACCCAGTCTCTTTTTTCCCCCATTTTTTATTTAAATTAGAAACAAGATTGTTTTACATGTCAATCCCAGTTCCTTCTCCCTCCTCTCCTCCCCTGCCTCCCCCAACACCCTACTTATCCCATAACCTTTCTGCTCCCCAGGAAGGGTGAGACCTTCCATGGGGTGTCTTCAGAGTCTGTAATAACCTTTGGGATAGGACCTAGGCCCTCCCCCCTGTGTCTAGGTTGAAGGAGTATCCCTGCATGTGGAATGGGCTCCCAAAGTCCATTCCTGTGCTAGGGATAAGTACTGATCTACTACAAGAGGCCTCATAGACTTCTGTGGCCTCCTCACTGACACCCACATTCATGGGATCTAGATCAGTCCCATGCTGGTTTCCCCGCTGTCAGTCTGGGGACAATGAGCTCCCCTTTGTTCAGTAGCACCCAGTCTCTTACACATCATTCTGAAGTAAATTCCAGGTAGAATTTTATTTTTTGTAAGCATTAAAAAACCATCATAAGTATATCCTTTTCAGCATTACAAAATTGTCATATCTAAAATACTAGCAAATATTAGTAATCATAATACTTGAATAGAGTTTTTTTCTCTTTGCAGGCCTGCCACCCAGCTCCCAAATAAATACAAAGAGGCATTCTAATTTATGAATGCCTAGTCTTAGCTTGTCTTGTTTCTAGCCAGCTTTTCTAACTTAAATTATCCCATTTCTCTTTAACTACATTTTTGCCTCTGGGCTTTTTACCCTTCTTTATTCTATATATCTTCTTTCCTTCTTACTCTGTAGCTGGCTGGGTGGCTGTCCCCTCGTATCCTCCTCTTATTCTCCTGTTCTTGCTCCTCCCTCTTTTCTAAAACCTAGATTTCTCCTCTTATTTATTCTCTCTGCCTGATGGACCTACCTATCCTGCCTTGCTATTGGCTGTTCTGCTCTTTATTAGACTAATCAAGTGTAGGCAGGTAAAGTAACACAGTTTTATAGAGTTAAATAAGTGCAACATAAAAGAATGCAACACATCTTTGCATCATTAAACAAATATTCCACAGCATAAACGAATGTAACACATCTTAAACTAATATTCCACAACATTTGAATATCATTAAATACCCAGGCTTTGCTTACACTTCCAAATATTTTATGAAAACTCTCTCTCTCTCTCTCTCTCTCTCTCTCTCTCTCTCTCTCTCTGTCTGTGTGTGTGTGAGTGTGTTTCCTGTTTGGTTTTTGAATTGGCATCAAAACACTGACAAACCATTACAATTGGTTATCATATTTGTAAAGCTCTCCTAAAAATATTCCTCTTCTGGGTCTTTTTTTTTTTTCTTGAAGAAACTTCAGCTTTGCATTCAGGGGACCATAAGAGCCAGTGGCAAAGATGATCCAACACTGAGGCTCAATGCCAGTGTCCCCTGGAGGAGAGGCAGGCAACACTGGACATTTGGTGGTAGCAGGGTAACCATGTACTCTCTGTATACTTAAGAGTTCATGCCTATGATGCCACCAGCACCTCATGGTCCATTTGAACTCTAATATGCCACAGTGCTGGACCAAGGCAACCATCACAAGCTAACATTGTAGCTTCACAGACAGGTCCAGCTGACAAGTGTGGGTTCCCTCCTCAGGGACTTCATGTTTTCTCTTCCTGCTTTTTGCTATTATTGTTTTTAATATTGGAGACACTTTGTAGCCTAGGCTGGCCTGGAGTTGTCACCATTTTGTTTCAGTCTCCTGGACACTGGAACTATAGACATTTGCCACCAGGTCCAGCTGCTTTTCCTAGTTTTAAAAATTGATAGTGGAGTTAGATTCAATTTCTTTCATTTCCTTGTCTGTTTTATCAATCTTTGGTAATTTCATATATGTATGCACTGTGTTTAGATCATACCACCTGCAACTCTTCCTGGGGTAGCCCTCAACCCCCTCCCAACTTCATCTTATCTTGCTTCCTCCCCTTTCTTATATATCCACTGAGTCTAATTAGTGCTGACTATTTGTTTAGGCAGTACATCCCTCGTTTATATCCCTTCACGATTTGTAAACTCTGGAACCTTTAAAATCTTTAATTCTGCTATTTGTCCAGTGCTTTTCAGAGCTTTGTCCTTGGGTCAGAATCATCCTCATTACTTAGGAAGTCTTAGAGGACAAAGTCTGGAGCTGTCTCAGACTGGCTAAGTCAGAAACTGGTATAGAGTCCAGCAATATATGTCTTGACAAGCATTCTGGAGATTCTGACACAATTCAGAGAGATAATCTTCTTTGTGGATCCTCAGAAACCATGGACCTTCGGCAGTTTTCAAAATCCAAAACTTATTGGTACCTTTGAAAAAGCAATCAAGTGAATTGGTTGTTGCATATAATAAACATCTGGATGCATTGGGTTTATCCCTTTCACTTCTGCTTCTAACTCGGTTATGACTCTCATTCTTGTATTGCCCATCTTAGTAAAAAGAATATTGGGAGTCCAGTAAGGAGTTGGTGATAATTGGTCAGTATTCTTGCTGAATTTTCAAGCATGCTTGTCCATCAGGCCGCTGCTAGTATCTCTTGCTTCTGTTTGTCTTTACTGTGTCATGACCCCTGATTAACACTGTTTGAGGATAAGTCCAAAGTCCTCATCTTGTGCTTCAAAGGGTGCTTCATTCCCATGCGTACTCTCAGTGTTCAAGGCAGCAACTTCACCTCTTTCTAGTATTTGAGGTTCTCTAGAGGGCTAGAATCAACAGAACACACACACACACACACACACACACACACACACACACACACACACACACACACACACACACACCCCTGAAAAAGCTGGAGTCTGATGTCCCAGGACATTTCACCTTCAGTGGATGCACTCTGTTAGGAAGAGTGGAGCTTGAGCACATTGGCTGTTTTTCTCCTGCTTTAGCCTTTTATCCAGGCCTATGGCCTTTTGGATGAAGTGGCTCACATTCAATGTGGGTGTTTCTTCTCAGTAACTACACCATAAGTCAATTGTCCAGATGTACTTGGAATTAGGCTTTACTCATCTCCTGGCTGTCACTCAATTCTATCAAGACTAACTATCACACTACCTTTCACTGGCTTTTCCTTAGCACAACAAACTTCCTTTTAAACGTTTCTCAATGCCTAAGTGCTTATTCAATCAACTGTATCCCGTTTTAAAAAAGTCTTCCTAGATTAAAGCATGCATTTTAGACACACACTGAATACATCCTTAGCTAATCTACATTTTCCGGTAGCAATGTTTTCTTGGACGAACACCAGAGGTGTGACAAGTATTTATGAGGTAGAACAAGGAAGTTCATAGCAATGGGCCCTTGGATCTGGATCTTCTGCTTGTTACTGTTGTCTGCCTTAATTTTTTCATCTGTAATGTGGTACATTACTGATTATAGTACATTACAGCACATATTGACTTCATTGAAGTGTTATAAGGATCAAATAATTCATCACATATAATATGCTTTGAAGAATACTTAGAAAGACTTATCTGCTGTTCTCTTAGACCACATAAATTTCAACATGAGAATCATCTAACATAAAGAATTCATGTTTCCTAGGAATTATGCACCACTGGATTTCCGTTAATACAACATTTAATTCAGTGCCACTTGCAGTTTGGTGTTTTGAGTTTAGTAGCATTCAGGATGCCATTCCTTCAGAAAGAATTCTCGAAAAACAGGACAACATATTACTCAGAGTACAGCATCAAACAGAGTAAAACGTTTCTAGTCATGTGTTGAAAGGAAAGAGGACATATGGCTGACATAAAATTATTAATAAAATACAGATTTTACTGTCCTCTAAACACTGCAAAAACCAGGTAGTTTTCCAAAATGGCTTTTTATTCTGATGCAAGGCTCTTGATAGCAGGGAAATCAGTGACCTGCCCTGTCAACACTTGTGCATTGTAATAATTATTTGTGTTGAATGGTCTCAAAATCCAACTTGTAGTTAACAAAGGAACCTTGAACACCAAGACAATGTGTTAATGGTCACAGAAAGTAAATCTAAAGGACACATTGACAGTTAAAGTGATGACCTGTGGCGACATGTTATTAGCCAGCTAAATATTGTAATTGGTTTCAGTTCTTGGTGTTTACTGTTCTGTGGCAGAAATCAAAGTGATTATGAGATGTGTGTAATGTATTGCATATATATCCTACTGTTTTCCATATGGTTCCGATACTGGTCAGTATTAAATCACTTTGTTAAACATTAAAGCAGACAGGCTGGTATTCAGTTCGGTGCCATCACAATTCATAGGAGTTACTTCATTTCTTTCTGGTATTCAGATAAAGAGTTCTTTTCCTTTGTGTTTTTTTTTTTGAGATTCAAATCAAATAGTTTTCTCCCCTTATTTTTGTCATTTTCATATTCCACATGCTTGTCCTTCTCAACTCCCTGTATTTTGCTGTTAATAAGGGGTGGGGAGTCAATTCAATCAGTGCCAAGAGAATCGGGCTTCATGTCTTCTAGTGCCCAGGCTGAGAGCTGGCACTTTGGTAGATTCATACCTGTGTCTAGAGTATTCAGGCATAGGCAAGTCCTGCAACTTCATCTCTCTAGGGCTCATTTAATACAGGCATTTGAATACATTATGCTTATCTTCATAGTGTCTCCTAAAAGAAGCAGGGGAGAGATACTTTGTAATATTTTCCTTGGAAACAACTAAAGGAGAATAAAGTGTTTCTTTAGGTTAGCTGAGATTCATGACTTTAAGGTTAGAGTAGACACAATGAGGCAAATTCTAACCACTGTGAGTTTGCTATAAAGAGGGATGTTAGTATTTGCAAAGGATTTAGGAAAGCGTCTCATAGAGTTGAAGGCTGTACCAGGTACTTATACACACACATACTCTTCTGCCTATTTTTATCATTAGTTGATCAGAATGATGATTAGCACAGATGGTTAGAAGCATAATGGGCTGGGGAATGTGTTCTCATCCTCCTTGTGTTTTGGACTCATTTCTCTTTGTATCTTTCATTCCCCCCAGCCTCTTCTGCAGAACTGAGGTTTGCTGTCGATCTTCGCTAATAAGGTCTGTGTGCTGCACGCCAGTTATGTGTTCTTCTGAGCTTGGGGGATAGGAATGCTAAGATTTTGGGTAGATGGATGGTCTGCCCCCAAGTTATGATATAAATTGAAAAAACAAATGAATCCCTTTGGCATATGAGCATATACATACCCAGATGTACATACATACATACATATGTACTTGTCCACACACACACACACACACACACACACACACACGCACACGCACACGCACACGCACACGCACACGCACACGCACACGCACACGCACACGCACACACACAATATGTAGGATGAGATGTACAGGATGGGGGCTATGAGACAAAAACTATGCATTTGCCAGATGGAGAAACAGGAGACTTTATTACTTTGTAATATCAAATACCCCATCACTGTGTTTAATATCAAGTCACAGATGCTGTGGAGTCTGAAGGGGAAAGTGGTACAGCCTTTAGAATTTCATATCAATAATAAGGAAGTATTTCAGTAATCTAATCTGTAAAATGTACTGTAGCCCTGGGAGCAGTTCACAAGCTGAGGGGCAACTGCCTCTTCCACAGTTGTATTTTTATATCACCCAGAATACTTGTGAGAACCAATTAGTGTCCACAAGTTGCCATGCTGCTGCTAAGTGACCCTGGCACAGCTATCAGCTAATCCTCTGGCAGCTTGTGTGAAGTGCTTAGGAAGCTGGTGTGTCCTTATCCCAACCTTATGCCACTTGAGCCAGCTCTGGCCATTGGCTATTGGCTCTTTATTGTGCAGTGGTGAATTTTTGATTACAATGAAGGGTGGAGATTAACCAGACAAGGTGATACTTATGGGTTCTTCAAGGCCTGGTATTTTGAGCTTCAAAAGTAATTGTATTTGGCCTTATCCACATATGGGTAAGGAGACCATTCCAGACTTGGAGTTCT
The DNA here is from genome assembly GCF_003668045.3 of Cricetulus griseus. Lineage (NCBI taxonomy): Eukaryota > Metazoa > Chordata > Mammalia > Rodentia > Cricetidae > Cricetulus > Cricetulus griseus. The sequence goes on from NW_023276806.1 coordinate 29,917,785, forward strand.
CCATTGCATCAGAAGTATAGACAAATAATAGTATTATCATTATGAATGAAAGATACTTAGGTAAGAGTTTACTGCTTAAGGTTGAAAGAGACTTCTTAGATTGAAGCTTGGTTCTTCGACTTGTTACCTGTATGACTTCACCATTTACTTAACACCTCTCTACCTTAGCTTTCTTATCTAAAATATACACCTGTCAGATAGTATTGTCTTTGGACTAGTTAAGATAATGCAGATCACAAGAATAAATAACCGACTACTTTTGTCTAAGTTGGCCTGTTTGATTTTGAAGCCAATAGACAAGGAATCAAAACACATCCAAATCTCACTTTAAAAAAATTACAGCCGGGAGTTGGTGGCGCACGCCTTCACACAATCTTTAATTCGAGACCAGCCTGGTCTACAAGAGCTAGTTCCAGGACAGCCTCCAAAGCCACAGAGAAACCCTGACTCGAAACCCTCCCCCCCAAAAAAAATTACAAGTGCTATATTGATTAATCATTAATATTCAGGCTAGTAGAATTCAGGTATATTGTTATGTTTATTTTCACAATAATGTAGATTCTGATTCAACTTAGAAAAAAAATTTAAAAAATATCTGTTCAGGAAGGGGCAATAGAGAAGGTCTCCTGAGTACACTGGGACTGTAGGTAGAGGGGGAGGGTGCTAGGAGAATGGGAGGGTGAATAGAAGTGGGGAGTGGAGCATGAGGGATTGGGAAGGTCCAGGTCAGGGAAGGACACAGAGGGAGAACAAGGAGAGAGATACCTTGATGGAGCCATTATGGGGTTAAGGAGAAACCTAGCACTAGGGAAATTCCCAGGAATCCACAGGGATGACCCCAGCTAAGAATCTAAGCAATAGTGGAGAGGGTACCTTTACTGTACTTCCCCTGTAATCAGATTGATGACTACTGGACTGACCTCCTAGAGTCCAGTCGTACAGAGGGAGGAGTGACAATATGAGCAAAAGGGTCAAGACCGTGATGGGGAAACCCACAGAAACATCTGACCTGAGCAAGTGGGAGATCACGGGCTTCAGTCTGGCAGCTAGGGAACATGCATAAGACCAAACTAGGCCCTCTGAACGTGGATGTCAGTTCCGTGGCTTGGGCAGTTTATGGGGCCACTAGCAATGAAACCAGTATTTATCCCTAGCATGAATTAGCTTTTTGGGTCCCATTCCCTATGGAGGAATACCTTGCTAAGCCTGGATGCAGTGAGGAGGGCCTTGGTCCTGCCTCAATTGATGTGACAGACTTTGTTGACTTCCCATGGGAGGCCTCATCCTTTTTGAGAAGTGGATGGGGACTGGGGTGGGGAGAAGGTGGAGGGAGTGAGAGGATAGGGTGGAGAGGGAACTGGGATTGGTATGTAAAATAAGATGTTTTTAAAAAATAAGAAAATATATCAGGCTAAAAAAAATTCAAAACTTGGGCCAGCGAGATAATTCAATAGCTAAAGGCCCTTACTGTCTGACAGTGCAAGCCTGACTACCTGAATTCAAGCCTCAGAATCTGCATAAATGTAGAAGGGGAAAATTTACTCCACAAAGTTGTCTTGTGACCTCCACATATTCACCTTGCCCCAACACATCACATCACATCCACTCACAAAAAATATAACATAACCTCAAAACTTTGAAAACATTCTCATAGAAGCTGGAGTTTAAAACACTGCTTAGCAGTTCATTTGGTGATGTTTTTCTAGATAGGGAACAAATTGGACATGCTTTCCTTCATTTTTCTTGGTATTCCATGTCATGGCTACCATCCTGAGGGTTCCAGGAACACCAGTTTGTCACCATATGGCCTCAGTTTGCAGGGTTGTAGGGACATTCAAAGTGGCACTGAAGATCTGGCAATCCCTGCATGATACATCTTTAGGAGAGTTGAATGTGGATGATGGGGTTATACCGATAGGAAGAAGCATAGTTGCATCATTTCCACCTGGAATGGGCAGTGCCCCACACTTGTGGAGCAACACTATCAGGGCTGAGTCTCAGGTCCCATTTTCTCAATGACTTGCTGTGCAACCTTGGCCTTTTCTATCTTAGTTTATTCTTCTGTGAAATGGGCTGACATGTGGATGAAGGCAGTAATGAACTGCCAGCACTTTCCTGACCACCTAATTCACACTTAAGCTCTTAACCCACCAGCCTGCTCCTAGCTGCTGCTCTAGAAATGTCTGAGACCCTTTTTCTGAGCAGAACCTCTGTGGAAATTCATCCCTAAGTCAGAGAAGGAACACACAGATCTTGAAGAGCAAGACTTCCTGAGAGTATCAGGGGTCAAAGATGTGAATGTGAAATTTCCCTTCGTCTCATAGAAACCTTGTGACTGTAGTAGATGATATAGTAACATCTGTTCACTCCTTCACATAGGTGTGTCAGATAAACAGGACACCAGTGCAATTTAAATTGTAGATAAATAATAAGTTTTACTCCAAGTAGATTCCAGATATCATGTGAGGCATACTTGTGCTAAAATTTGCTCAATTTAATCTAGAATTAAAATGTAATTGGATACCATGTACTTTTATTTGTGAAATATGTAAATATAATCACTGTTTTCTAACCTAGTATTCAGTTTTGTTTTCCGTGTCATAGATTGTTTTAAATTAATAATTTATCAAGTTTTCCTTTAACAGTAAGGTTATATTCTATGTGCCTGCATTTGCACACGTGTGCACAGACATATATACAATATGTGTACATATAATTATATATAATATAATGTTAAAATAACTTAGAAATTAAGAAATAAAAGCAGTATGGGATACACCTACAGGGAACATTAAACAGACCACGTCTGAAATATATAACACTTGTAATCTGATTATGATGGTACAAGGAGACAATAATGAACAAAATGAGAACTCAATTAATTTAAATCCATGAGAACCATTCAATGTTGCTACACATGATAGTTTTTTTATTTTTTTATTTAAATTCTTAAATTACTACTAATATTTAAATAACCATCCTCCCCATTCCCTCGCCCTCCCATCCCCCTATGTTCCCCACCACACATGATTGTTTTAACAGGCTACCTGCGCAACCAAAAGAAAACGTGGGTTTTTCTCAATCCCACACTTGGACTATATTCTACTGTTATTTCTTTTTTTTCTTTTGGTTTGTAGAGACAGGGTTTCTCTGTGGCTTTGGAGGCAGTCCTGGAACTAGCTCTTATAGACCAGGCTGGTCTTGAACTCACAGAGATCATCCTGTCTCTGCCTCCTGAGTGCTGGGATTAAAGGCGTGAGCCACCACTGCCCGACTTCTACTGTTATTCCTATATTTACATTGGGAGATGTATCACAATATATTTAGTAAAGATTCTGCACTAAAAATTACTATTGAACTAGAACACGAAACACTCCACACACAAGAAAATTTCAAGGAAAAAAATGTAAAGACATTTAATTGGGCAGATTTAGGATTCTTATATTTTGAAACCAATGTTATTAACTGATGTTTAAAACATGGCTATGTATGTGCAAGCACACATAAATCAATGAATTTCTCTTCATGGTTATTTATAAGATAAAACTTTCTTTAGCTTTCACAGCTCTAAAAGACTCAAAAAACTCTACCAGGGAGCTCCTACAACTGATAAACACCTTCAGCAAAGTGGCAAGATACAAGATTAACTAAAAAAAATCAGTAGTCCTACTATATAGACAATAAATGGGCTGAGAAAGAAATTAGAGAAACATCATCCTTTACAATAGCCACAAAACATAAAATATCTTGGGGTGACACTAACCAAACAAATGAAAGACCTATATAGCAAGAACTTTGAACCTTAAAGAAAGAAATTAAAGAAGATACCAGAAAATGGAAAGATCTCTCATGCTCTTGGATAGGTAGGATTAACATAGCAAAAATGGCAATCCTGCCAAAAGCAATCTACAGATTCAATGCAGTCCCCATCAAATCACTGGCAAAATTCTTCACAGACCTTGAAAGAACAATACTCAACTTTATATGGAGAAACAAAAGACCCAGGATAGCCAAAACAACCCTGTACAATAAAGGAACTTCTGGAGGCATCACCAATTTCTGACTTCAAGCTCTATTATAGAGCTATAGTCCTGAAAACAGCTTGGTATTGGCATAAAAGTAGACAGGTAGACCAATGGAATCGAATTGAAAATCTTGATATTAACCCACACACTTATGAATACCTGACTTTTAACAAAGAAGCTGACGTTATACAATGGAATAAAGAAAGCATATTAAACAAATGGTGCTGGTATAACTGGATGCTGGCATGTAGAAGACTGCACTTAGATCCATGGCGATAGACATGGACAAAACTTAAGTCCAAATGGATCAAAGACCTCAAAATACATTCAACCACACTGAACCTATTAGAAGAGAAAGTGGGGAGTCCCCTTGAACGAATTGGTAAGGAGACTGCTTCCTGAATATAACACCAGTTGCACAGACACTGAGATCCACAATTAATAAATGGGACCTCCTGAAACTGAGAAGCTTCTCTAATGCAAACGACAACATCAAGACAAAACAGCAGCCCACAGAATGGGAAAAGATCTTCACCAACCCCACATCTGACAGAGGGCTGATTTCCAAAATATACAATGAACTCAAGAACTAGTCTCCAAAACACCACATAATTCAATTAAAAGCAGGGTACATAACTAAATAGAGAATTCTCAATAGAGGAATCTAAAATGGCTGAAAGACACTTAAGAAAGTGCTCAATATTCTTAGCTATCAGGAAAATGCAAATCAAAACATCTCTGAGATACCATATCTCACTCCTGTCACAATGTCACAATCAAAAACATCAATGACAGTTTATTCTGGAAAGGATATGGAGAAAGGGGAACACTCATCCACTGCTGGTGGGAGTGTCAAATTTTACAGCCACTTTGGAAATCAGTATGAGATTCCTCAGGAAAATGGGAATCAATCTGCCTCAAGATCCAGCAATCCCACTCCTAGGCATATGCCTAAAAGATGCACACTTATACAAAAAGGACATCTTTTCAACTATGTTCATAGCAGCATTATTTGTAATAGCCAGAATCTGGAAGCAACCTAGATGCCCCTCAACTGAAGAATGGATAAAGAAAAGGTGGTACATTTACACAATGGAGTACTACTCAGCAGAAAAAAAAACAATGGAATCTTGAAATTCACAGGCAAATGGATGGAGCTAGAAGAAACCATCCTGAGTGAGGTAACCCAGTCACAAAAAGACAAACATAGTATTCACTCACTTTTATATGGATTTTACACATAGAGCAAAGGATTATGAGCCTATAATCCCACCTCCAGAGCATACAGGGAGGACCCTAAGAGAGACATGCATGGTACTCCAGAGAAGGTTAATGGGACAGGATCTCCTGAGCAAATTGGGAGCACAGGGGGGAGGGGGAAGGGAGAGGAAGCTGGGAGAAAGAGAGGGTCAAGAAGAGGAGGGGAGAGGAGGACATGGGGGAGCAGGAAGACTGAGTATAGGGAAGAATAGAGAAGAGAAAGATAAGAGATATCATAATAGAGGGAGCCTTTATAGCTTTTAAGAAAAATCTGGCACTAGGGAGATTTCCAGAGATCTACAAGGATGACACCAACTGGCAATCTAAGCAATAGTGGCGAGGCTACCTTAAATGCCCTTCCCTGACAATGAGATTGATGACTACCTCATATGCCATCCTAGAGCCTTCAATCAGTAGTTAAGATGGAAGCAGAGGCGCCCACAGCTAAACACTGAACTAAACTCCAGGAACCCAGTTGCAGAGAGAGAGAGAGGAGTGATGAGCAAAGGGGTCAAGACTGGGCTGGAGAAACCCACAGAAACAGCTGACCTGAACAAGGGAGAGCTCATGGACCCCAGAGCTGAGATGGCTGAGAGGCCAGCATGGGACTGATCCAGACCCCCTGAGTGTGGGTGTCAGTGAGGAGGCCTCAACAATCTATGGGTCCTTGGGTAGTAGATCATTTTTATCCCTGGCACATGAAAGGACTTTGGAAGCCCATTCCACATGGAGGGAAGCTCTCTCACCCTGGACAAACGGGGATGGCCCAGGCCCTGCCTGCGATGATATGATAGACTTCGCAGAAACCCCCACGGAGGGCCTTAACCTCCTTGGGTGGGGGGTATGGGGTCCTGGCTTGGGTGGGTTGGTGGAGAGTTGGGGAAGAGGGGAGGGAGAGGGAGAGGGAGCTGTGTTTGAGATGTGAAGCAAGCTTGTTACTAATTTAAATAAAATAAAAAAGACTCACAGAACTCATGCTATTCTTACTCTATGAAGACATGGATAACACCAAGAACTACAGGTTACTAAGGGATGCTGATAGTGGAAGAGCACACCACTTGATTATCCAGTACCTAGTGGGCAGTCCTGGAAACATACACATACATGTAAAATTACATATACTGAGCAGGTTGTACCTATGTATTTAGGAACACGTATGTTTACAAATACACATACATGTATATGACAACAAGTAATGAAAACAGAGGCCATGAATTTGAAAGAGAACAAGGAGGGGCATATGGATGGTTTAGATGGAGGAAAAGGAAGGGGGAAATGATAATATAATAACAAAAGTAGAAGAAATAATAAAAGCTAGGGAAAGCAGAAGACTCCATTGTTTATGTTTATCTGAAACAAAAGTTTGAGTCCACAAAAATTTATTGAAAATAGATGGACAGTTAGATGTTTATAAATTATGGCAAGGAAATGCAGCCGTGCGCCCTAATTATTTCAGTTGAATGCAGGCAGAGTCCAAACGCAAAAAATTCATTGCAGCAGGGGAGACAGGGCATGTGGTAACATTTCTTTGGCTTTGTTGAGGTGGGAGGGGGGCTAAAATAACAGTAAAAGAATTTGTTTTTAAATTTTTACTAGCTTTGATAATCCATGCCATTTGAATTTTTGCCCTTTTCAAATTTTGAACTCTAAGCGGATCTTCTGCAACATTTCACTGGCTTTGTTTTCCTTCAGAAGATGAAAGTGCTTTCGAGGACTATGCTACCCCATTGCCCTGCTGCCCTTTTAATTTCCGTTCACCTTCTAGAACTTCTCTCCTGCCCTCAGGTACCATAGTAATTAAATTAGGAAGGACCCAAATAGCTCTGATATTAGGACAAACGTAAACACTTCTTTCACATGCCTCATAAATTACTCTTTTGGTTTTCCAGAACGTGTAAAATTATCTAAGCTAAGGTGTTGCCATTCTTGTGTTAGCATTTAGGGATGCTAGTTACAATAAAATGTCAAACTATAAGGGAAGCACTGGCATTATTCTGCATTCCTGGATTAAATTCTATAGGGAAAGATAATGAGCCTAATTACAAATAAATTTCAGTACTGTGTTTTATATCCAAATAATATTGTGACCTTTATTTTTATAACAGGAACTACTTGAATATGTTTATGCTTTCACACAATCCTAATTCAATTCCCCGTCAATTCACCCTTAACCTCCAGAGTAAATGGGTTCTATAAAGTTCATGTTGTCACGGCCTAGGTGAATGTATTTATCATAACAAACTAAGGAAAATGTAAAAGTTCAGAGTTAATTGTACATTATGAAACTCCTTTGCTACAATATCTTTTATATATCAGTAAATTTAAAACAGCTGTAAACAAAAGAGCAAATATAATCTTAAACTTTTACTTAAGGTGCATGATCCATTAAGAACAGAAAACATTTACAAACAAAGCAAGTCATTAAAAAGAGTTATAGTGGTGTTGATTGGTACTTAAAAACTTAGCTTTTCAGGGTAACCACATCCTTTAACATAAATGGCTAGCATTGTAAATAACAATAATACTAAATAATAATAATAATAATAATAATAGTAGTAGTAGTAGTAGTAGTAGTAGTAGTAGTAGTAGTAGTAGTAGTAGTAGTTTAAGAGGATCAAAAGGTTTATTTTAGATTACAGTTCCAGAATGATAGAGTCCATCTAATGGTGATGATGATGATGATGATGATGATAATGATATTTTAAGAGGATAAAAATGTTTGTTTTAGCTTATGGTTCCAGGTGGTAGAGTCAAACTTGGTGGGTAAGAAACGACAACAGGTAGATAGGTAGGGAAGGCATGGTTGCAGAAACAGGAGGGAACAGATTGATCCCATTTTCATATGCACGGAAAGGAGAGGGACAGACTATAAAACTCTCAAAACCTGTCCTGAGTGATGTACTTCCTCCAGTAGATTTTGCCTTCTAAAGGTTCAGTAACTTTCTCAAACAGAGTCAGTAACTCTGTTTCAGTATTCAAATACATGAACTATGGGGGATAGTCCCCTATAGGCTCATGGTCACTTCATGATGCAAAATACATTTATCCTTGCTTCTAATATCACCATAGTTTTTAATAGTTCAAACACTGTTAAAAAATTCAAAGCTCATAGCCTCTTTTGGGACTCAAGGCAAACTGCAAAATTTAACACACTGCAAAATTCAAAAAAATAAATAAATTGTATACTTTCAAATACAATGGCACAGAATTTACGTTCCCATTTACAAAGGGAGGAATGGAGGCTTAATGACAAAAGTTGGACCAAAGATAGATTGAAACCTTGCACTGCAAACACCAAATGCAATAGCTTCATGTCTGGTATTTGGTGCTTCCCTTCCCATCCAGCTTTGCTGCCTGCAGCATCTCTTTTGGGATGGATCCACACCCTGTATGCAGCCTTCCTTGGAGGAAGTCTCATGATTCTGGCACCTCCAACATGTAAGGGTTGTTATTCTAAGACAGGCTTCACCTTCACAGTTTAATGTGAAGTCTCTCATGGCTTCCTTTCAGGGTTTCTGACCCTGTCCATTCTCAGAGGCCCTCAGAAAAGGAAAGAGAACTCATGACCCCACCAATCTTATTTCATGCCTCCAAAACCAATGCCATGTGGATGATGCTACCTAGTTCAGTTGCAAGTTTGACATGGATCCTGATCTCCCTGGGCCAAGGTTACAGCATTGAAGTTAATGAATGTTGCTAGGCATTTGCTTCCTAAGAACTGGAAGCCCTGAGTGTGCTCTCCTTTCACAAATTGAAGACTTAGCTGATTGCAGCATTAGGGCATCTTATCTTTCCAGTGAACAGCAGGAGGCTTCTTTTTAGTAGCACCCATCTCTAACAACCACACCTTCTTTTTCAGCAAAGAACACGGCTCTAACTTTAAGCTTTCTAGTGCTCTTCTCACCAAGCTACATGTTTAAGATTTTCTTTCTGCCACAGTTGTTGCTCTTTTATTTCCTTTAAATTGTAGAGTTGCAAAGGAGTAATCAGCAGCAACCAACCACAGGCTCAATGTGATACCATCTTGAAATTTCCTACATTAAATAAATTAGTTCACTACTTTTGAATTCTGGTTCACACAAATTCTCAGGACATGGACAGAATGAAGCCAAATTCTTTGCTCAATACCACACAAACAGTCTCCGTCTCTGTTTCTGATAAAGTCCTTGTTTTTGCACTGAACCCTCACAAGCCAGGTCTCTATTCTCCACTACTTCTCTCAGCATTCCTACCTTCCAAGCTCCCATAAAATGGCCAATTAGGTCCTGTTTCCAACACTCAATGTCATTTCCAGCCCAAAGTTCTTGATTCTTCATAAAATCGTCTAAAGACATCAAAGCCATATGGTCAGGTTTCTCACAGCATTGCCCCATTAACTCTTAAACTAATTACTTACTTTTCTGTTGCTGTGATAAATATTATGATTATGGTAGTTTGAATATAATTGGCCCCCATAGTCTTATAGAGAGTGGCACTATTAGGAGGTGTGGCTTTGTTAGAGTGGGTCTGGCTTTATTAAAGGAAGTGTGTCACTGTGGGGGCAGGCTTGGAGGTTTCCTATTCTCAGGATATTGCCGAGGGTGTCTCAGTCAACTTCTTCTTGACTGCAAGATGTAGGACTCTCAGCTATTTCTGCCTGCATGTGGCCATGCTTCCTGCCTCAAAGATAATGGACTAAACATCTGAAACTGTAAGCAAGCCACACCAATTAAATGTTTTACTTTATAAGAGTTTCTGTGGTTCTGATGTCTATTCACAGCAATAAAAATCCTAAGTAAGACAATGACCAACAGAGATAACAGTTTATTTTAGCTTATAGTTCCAGGACAATAGAGTCTATCTTCACAAGAAAGCCATGGCAACAGGTAGGGAAGGCATGGCGGCAGGATAGGAAGCTGACTGATCACATTTTCATTAATACACAAGAAGGAATGGGAGTTATGATAGTAATAATAATGTCATCGTCATCATCATCACCACCACCATCATCATCGTCATCATCATAGTTTGTAATATAAGGATTGAATCCAGAACCTTTTGCATGCTAGGCAAGTGCTCTACCACTGAGTTACACCCTTAGCCTGGGATAAATTCCCCTTTTAAAATGATCAATTTTAATTAAAAATTTGTGTGTGTGTGTGTGTGTGTGTGTGTGTGTGTGTGTGCAATGTAAGTACAGATAGTGATGCAGTAGAGGAGAGTGCAGGATGCCCTGGATCTGGAGTTACAGGGCATTATGAGCTTCCCAATGTGAGCTAAACTGGTCCTCTGGAAGAGCAGTCCTCATTCTTAGCTACTGATCCATCTCTCCAGTGCCTTGGGATTAATTCCTTATTCCAGATTGTGTAACAATAAATAATCTCATATTGAGGAAGAAAATGAGAAGTGCATAACTAATACACAGAAGAATATAGCAATCCTAACATTGGGATTTCCTCCAGCCCTTTAACATAATTTATTTTCCATTGTATTAATTTGGCAGGATCTTAATGTCCGTCACTTTGTGATCTGATTACATTGAAACTGAATATTGGTAGAGATAAGAAGGGTTATATTGTGGTTTGTTTTCTATATGGGTAGAGAAATTGCCTTATAGGAAAACTGTGTCCATATTTCATTGCTCCCCTGACCCATAAAAATAACCAGGGCATAAACTTTATACCAGCTGACACTTACTCTGTCAGTTTACTTACATATCTGCAGTGCCTACAAGCAGGACCTGGACCCGTGTGGTACCCGAGAAGTACTTCTTAAGTGAAGAAATGCAGGCTCAGTTGCATCAAACTGGGAGTGTGGAGCACGTCTCTTCTTTTGGGAATCTCTGAACACATAGTACCCACTATGAAGAGAGCCTGTGTCTGTCTTTGGCTTTCACGTCTAAATGACTGTTTCTCCCCATTCCCTGCTGTTAGCCATTTACCTGCAGGAGCTGTCCATCTGATACTGTGAGATGATGAGAGAGAAACAATATTGCAACTTGTGTTGCTTGTGGTGAGATACTGTTTATGATTTTACAAAGCTTGCCTGAGGATTCAGAAAGCAAAGTCAGTCACAAGCCATAGAAGCCAGGCACACACCTTTAATCCCAGCAGCCAGAAGCTAGGAAGTGGTGGTACTCACCTTTAGTCCTAGAACTCAGGATTAAGAGGTAGATGGATCTCAGTGGGTCCAAGGTCACCCAGATCTACACAAGAATGAATCAGTGTAAAAGAGAATTATAGCTCACACCTTTAATCCCAACATTAGGGAATTATATAAGGCAAGGTCTCAGAGAGGTTTTTCCAAGTTCAGCCACTTTGAGGAGAGGCAGCAGTTTGACACTTGGTGAAGAGCTCATGTGTGGATCAGCCCTTTCAACCTGAGCTAGAGGTGAGAGTTAGTGGCTGGCTGCTTTGCTTTTCTGATTTTCAGCTTGAAGCTTGAACCCAAGTATTAGTCTCTGGGTCTTTTATTTTCATGCTACAGTTGCTCTTTTTCAGTTTGAGTGAATAATGAAGACGAAGCTCTGTCTTTTCCTTTCCTGCCCTACCTTGTGCTTATGCTTTGTCATCACTAGCCCTACTATATACAGATGATAAACAGAATGAGAAAGAAATCAGAGAAACATCACCCTTTACAATATCCACAAACAACATAAAATATCTTGGGGTAACGCTAACCAAAAAAGACCTATACAGCAAGAACTTTGAGTCTTTAAAGAAAGAAATTAAAGAAGATACCAGAAAATGGAAAGATCTCCCATGCTCTTTATAGGTAGAATCAATATAGTAAAAATGGCAATTTTGCCAAAAGCAATCTATAGACTTAACACAATCCTCATCAAAATCCCAACACAGTTCTTCACAGACCTTGCAAGAATAATACTCAACTTTATATGGAAAACCAAAAAACCCAGGATAGCCAAAACAACCCTGTACAATAAAGGAGCCTCTGGAGGCATCACCACCCCTGACTTCAAGCTCTATTATAGAGCCATAGTCCTGAAAACAGCTTGGTATTGGCACAAAAATAGACAGGTAGACCAATGGAATCAAATTGAAAGCCCTGATATTAACCCACACACCTATGAACACCTAATTTTAGACAAAGATGCTAAATCTATACAATGGAAGACAGATAGAGCCTTGAACAAATGGTGCTGGCACAACTGGATTCAGACATGCAGAGGACTGCAGATAGATCCATATCTGCCACCATGCACAAAACTTAAGTCCAAATGGATCAAAGATCTCAACATAAGTCACACTGAACCTCCTAGAAGAGAAAGTGGGAGACACCCTTGAACGTATTGGTTCAATACTTCCTGAACATAATACCAATAGCACAGACATTGAGATCTACAATTAATAAATGGGACCTCCTGCAACTGAGGAGCTTCTGTAAGGCAAAGGACACAGTCAGTAAGACAAAATGACAGCCCACAGAATGGGAAAAGATCTTCACCAACCCCACATCTGACGGAGGACTGATTTCCAAAATATACAATGAACTCAAGAAGCTAGCCACCAAAACACCAATCAATGAAATTAAGAAGTGGGGCACAGAACTAAACAGAGAATTCTCAACAGAAGAATCTAAAATGGCTGAAAGGCATTTAAGAAAGGGCTCAAATTCCTTAGCCATCAGAGAAATGCAACTCAAAACAACTCTGAGATACCATCTTACTCCTGTCAGAATGGCTAAAATCAAAAACACCAATGACAATCTATGCTGGAGAGGATGTGGATAAAAAGGAACACTCCTCCATTGCTGGTGGGAGTGTGAACTTGTAAGACCACTCTGGAAATCAGTATGGCAGTTGCTCAGGAAAATGGCAGTCAGTCTACCTCAAGATCCAGCAATTCTTCTCTTGGGCATATACAAAAATAATGCATGTTCATACAACAAGGACAAATGTTCAACCATGTTCATAGCGGCATTGTTTGTAATAGCCAGAACCTGGAAGCAACCTAGATGCCCCTCAACTGAAGCATGGATAGAGAAAATGTGGTATATTTACACAATGGATTATTACTCAGCAGTAAAAAGCAACGGAATCTTGAAATTCGCAAGCAAATGGATGGAACTAGAAGAAACCATCCCCAGTGAGGTAACCCAGTCACAAAAAGACAAACATGGTATGTACTTACTCATATATGAATTTTAGACATAGAACAAAGGATTACCAGCCTATAATCGTCTTCACCAAAGGAACGAGGAAACAAGAAGGACTCTAAGAGAAAAATGCATGGTCCCCAGAGAATGGGAATTGCCAGGATCTCCTAAGCTAATTCGGAGGATGAGAGTAGGGGAGAGGGAGCTGGCAGAATGTGAGGAGGAGAAGAGGAGGGGAGAGGAGGAAATGGAGAAGCAGAAAGGTTGAGTTGGGGGAAGAATAGAAGAGAGCAGGATGAGAGATATCATAACAGAGGGAGTCATTATAGGTCTGAGGAGAGATCTGGCACTAGGGAGATTTCCAGAGATCTACAAGGATGACACCAACTGACAATCTAGGCAATGTCAGAGAGGCTACCTTAAATGTCCTTCCCCTATAATGAGACTGATGACTACTTTATATGCCATCCTAGAGCCCTCATCCAGTGGATGACGGAAGCAGAGGCAGACACCCACAGCAATACACTGAACCCAGTTGCAGAAAGGGAGAAATGAAGATCAAAGGGGTTGGGACTAGGCTGGTGAATCCCACAGAAACAGCTGACCTGAACAAGGGGGTCCACATGACCCCTAGTCTGCTGTCTGGGAGGCCATCACGGGACTGATCCAGACCCCTGAACATGGATGTCAACGAGGATGCCTTGGCACCCTATGGGGCATCTGGTAGTGGATCAGTATTTTTCCCTGGTATAAGAAGGGACTTCGAGAGCCCATCCCATGTGAAGGGATGCTCTAGGCCTGGACACATGGGGGAGGGCCTAGGCCCTGCCCAGGATGATGTGGTGGACTTTGGGGATCCCCTACCCTCTTTGGGGAGCAGAGGGGGGAGGGAGTGGGGGACTGCTGGGGGGCTGGGGGGAAGAGGGAGAAGGGATTGACATGTGAAATTACAATTTTGTAAAAATAAAAAACAAACAAACAAACAAACAAAAAAAGAGGAAGCAGCCTCAGAGTTATTAAGTGAGAAAAAGGCTGTTTGGTGGATTGAGAACTAGTCATAACAAGATGTTTTCATTATGTTGAAGGTACCTGTGGTTGTGGGTCTCACATGGCAATTATGAACAAAATGAGCTCACAACAAAAGAATTGAAACATTTACTTTAGAAGGTATACACTGAACGCTAATGCTAGCTTCTCTATGCTTCAGAATCTCAGTCAAGTAAGGGTAGTAAGTTGGCAAATGTAAGTGACGTGATCACAGAGTGTGACCTCTATTAGGTTTTCATGAGCCCACTGACACCAAGATTCTCAAATTTTCTGTGACCAGTCTTAGTTGCTACAGAAAGATACTCATTGTCTCCCCTAAGTCTTGTTTATTTCTGGTTATTCCCAGAGATGGTCTCATGTGAAACCCAGAACTGCCTCTTCATGTTCTTCTCTTGGGTCACAGATAAGCCCAGACTTGTCTGTATCCCAGCTTAGACTCTGGCTGGTGTAACCATTGTGTTACTTCATACTGGCTCCTGGGGAGTGTGTCAGTCTCAGAACGGCTAATCCGACCTTTCTGCTAAAACCAATATTTTTAATGTTTATCTATAGTCAGATATAGTTATTGGCTCGTAGATTTCAAAACATAGAATCTAAACAGCTTTCTACCTTCCTCTTTATTTCTGTCTTTCCTCCATTATGAGAAGAAGAATGGAGATTTCCAAGTTAGGGTCACAGATGAAGGTATTAACAAGCATTTGAGATCACTTTTAGGTATCTCAGAAATGAAAATAATTTAAAATATTATCATGTATCTGTACATCCATGATAGATGTTTTGAGTGTGAGTGCACACAGGCTATGACAGATGCATGAAAGTCCAAGGACAACTTGTGGGAGTTAGTTTTTTTCTTCCCTGTGGGTCCTGAGGTCAAATTCAGATTATCAACCTTGCTCATCAGAAATTTTTATCTGCCGAGCCATCTCACTGACTCCTAAAGGGAAATCTTAAAGACACTAGTAAGTATAAGTTCCAACCAAGAGCTGAAATGGATTTCCAATTCCTATCATGAATTTCAGGTAAAACGTCTGAACAGAAAACTTTACAATTATGCCATTCCTTAAGTTTGGCGCTTTCATCTTTACCTATACAAAGCACTCCTATTAAAAGTTAAATAATTATGCAACTCGTTCATGGTTCAAGGTTTCTCTCTTTTTATAAAATGATGTCTTCTCAAGCAAAAGTAGTTTTTATTTTTAGACATTTAATGCATCATTTCTGTCTGTGTGTGTGTGCGTGCATATTTGTGAGTGCGAGGGTGTGGGGGTCAGAGGAGAATGTTAGATCCTCTGAAGCTAGAGTTGCAGGTGGTTGTGAGCTGCCTAGTGTCAGTCCTGGGACTGAACTAAGGTCTTTCGGAAGAGCAGCAAAGACTCTTAGTCACTGAGGTGAACCATCTTTCCAGTTCTAAGAAACATTTAAAAATCTTAGCCACAACTGTAGCATCAGTCTTGAGAATAGGACATAATTTCAACAGGTTCTCAGCACGTTTTTATTGCATACATTCAAGTATGAATGATCAGTTGAGAAACTGTCAGGGATAGCATTTGACTTTTGTGGCCAAGGAATGAGCAGGGCTAATGGTACTCTTTGGCATGCCATCTCAGAAACAAGACTTAACCCAGTGTTCCAGTTTGCTGTTACTTTAATTGGCTCAAGAGCAATAGCAGCAGAGAGGATGCTTTTAGTTGGAAAGTGGTGCATGGTACAATTTCAGCAGTTTCCACATCAGGTAGATGGTTGATTTGTAGAGAGAAGGCTCTCACCTTATCGGTCATGCAGCTTCAAATAGCTTTCTAATACCTTCCTAAAGAGCTGCAGCCTGAAGATCCCTTTAATAACTGCATACAATTTGAATATGATTTATGGCATATGCAGTCACTTACATCTCTGCTCTGAGTCACCATTGGCCTCACTGGGTAGAGCTATAGACATTTAGAGTCAGGAATCCTTAGGAACTATGAATTCCGCCAAAATGGGTTTAAAATTCTTCCTTTCTGTGGTGAAGGTTAAATCTTTGTGAATTGAATAAACATCCAGTTTGGAAAACAATACCGAGGACACCGTGTCTGGCTTCTGTATTACTTAAGTACTTGTACTTGAATGTTCTCTGGTGGCTCTGTGTTGTCCTGCAGCAACTGCTGCTATTTAAGAAGACATGAAACACTTAGCACACTTGGCAGGAGACCTGAAATAATGCTAGGGGCACTTAGACTAGAAGCTCAAGGACTAATTGGTCTGAGGTTAGAAGGTTAGAAAGCTATCTAGAAGATCAAATGATGTGTTTCTCTTAGTATCATCATGGCAGTTGGTGTGCAGAAGTCTCTTTCATGTCTCTTTCACTTTACCATGCTTCAGCTAGGTAGACACACAGCACAAATTTGACACATATTCAAGGCATTGTTTGTCCTCCCACAGGGAGTCAATGGGGTCCAGAAAGAAAGAAAATGTAGAATCATTCCCCGTGGTTTCTCTTTACTTCTAGTCTAATGAGTGGGTTCACCTTCAGTCTAATTCTCCTATCATTCTTTTCTGCCAGAGCAAAGGAGCGGTGTGGATTATTATTTAATTTTGACTCTAGCTGGATCAGAGCTCTGTTTTCTTCCATGCCCCCCATCTCTTGACAGACGTGGTAGAAAACAAGATTTGCTGGGCAATCGAATGAATGAATGATCACTAACCTAAGAAAATGATGGAGCGAGTTGGGATTTTCCAGAGCAACTAGAAAAGAAATGTCCTTGGTAAACATAGACAAATTGGAAATAGTAGCTCTGGAGTCTGAGCTACCTCCTGTTTTGTTTTGCTGGATCAAGAGAGGGCATGGTGTTGACTTTGTTTGTAAAAGTCTGTGCCACTGCTGGGCCTACTCCCAGGGCAGAGATAGAATGAAAGCACTAACAGGAAGTGACAATGTTGCCCGCAGCCCCAGCTGGCATAACTTCAAAACATTGTAGAGGATAGTGTTCCAAAGAGATATTGCAGTGTGGCTCTGGTAAGTGCTATACAAATAGATTTAGGGCTGCTCTACAGGAGGTAAAACTAGTCCCAGGAATAGAAAATGAACAGAAACAGCAATACCAACAACAAAAACCTCTTGTCAATAAGCTATTGCATGACACAACCAAACTGCAGCATTGTAAGCCACCCTAATCCTCCGAATATGAGAAACTATCTCTGGGATGGCTCCGACAGTCCAGGAGATGGCTGTCCAGCCTTCTGTGGACATAGATCTAATGAGTGAGAATTCCCTTCAGTGTGAGGTGGCCAGGTTGATTATTGATGGTAATTGATGGACACATTTTATTTTCATTCAAGGACATTTCCCTTTCTGTATCTTATCCACCCTAATTCATCTACAGGACCCTTTGAGGACTAGTTTGAATAGGAATGGCCTCTGTAAGCTTATATACTTGATTTTTTGGTTCACATTTGGTGGATGGTTGGGAAGGATCAGCAGGTGTGGCCTTGTTGGTGGAAGAATACTGCTGGGGTGGGCTTTGAGGTTTCAAAAGCCCAGGCCAGGCCCAGTTTCCCTCTTTCTGCCTGCTGCCTGAAGACCAGGACGTAGTTCTCAGCTACTTCAGCAGTGCCATGTCTGACTTCATGCTCTTCACCATGATGATAATGGACAGACCTTCTGAAACTCAATGTAAGTCTTCAATTAACTATTTCCTCTTATAAGAGTTGCCTTTCTCATGCTATCCTTTTGCATCATTAGATCAGTAACTAAGATAACAGTTTAAAGCCTGTCATCACTAATTTTCCTCATCGTTTTAGTAAGTTAAGCATTGCCATATAGATCTATCTTTCTGTGTATTGCATGGTTTCTAGACCCTTGACGCTTATGCATCTCTGAAAAGATGGCTTTCTGAAAGTGTGTGTGTGTGTGTGTGTGTGTGTGTGTGTGTGTGTGTGTGTGTTTATGTGAACTAATATGTTTTTACCATGTAATCCTAAATTATTGCTTTAATAAAAATCTCTGTCATGGTTCAGATAACATTGAGTTTAAGACCAAACAACCTTTCAAATATAATAATATAGTTTTGTAAATTGATGTTTTTGAACTATATTCTTTGTATAGTGTTACTGTGCTATTAAAAACAGCAAGGTAGGGGCTATAGAGATTTCTCAGTGGTTAAGAACACTGACTGCTATTCTAGAGGACCTGGACCTGATTCCCAGCACCAACACAGTGGCTTACAGCCTTCTGCAACTCAAGTCCCAAGGGATCCAGTGTCTTCTGGCCTCCATGGACATTGCACATATGTGTGTCACAGGCTTACAAGCAGGCAAAATGCCCATGTACATAAGATAAAATATTTGGAACAGAAAAAAATATCCTGGAAAATGTAAATGAAGTATTTGTACAGCCAGACTACTCTATGTTTTTGTTTGTTTGTTTGTTTGTTTTTAGTATTGCTTTCTTAGACAGCTGGTCAAGATGTATCTGCTTAAGTAAATCAACATTCCTATTTTCATTGGCTTCTGCTCGGAGAACAGGAAATCTATGTTCAAGCTTTGATTGACCTTTATACTTTTTCCAATAGAATGGTAAAGGGCACTCAGCATCACACTCTTCATGCCAACAAGCAACCAGAACTGGAAGGCACTCTTTTCTTGTTTTTCACTGTGACACCCACTGATCCACACCTGGCACTGTGTATCTGCATGTGTTGTAGATTGTGCCCGATGAAAGGTCCTGTGCTGCCAGCCCAGGCTGTGCAAGGCTATGTCAACCTGTTGGCAACCGCAAGCTCTGACTTCTGCCAGATGACTCAGCCCAGATGGGAACATCCAGCTGAGAAGATGTGTACTTCGTGTTGTCAGAAGAAGTGGGGTGATGTTGTTGTTGTCACAAGTGCATGATTAGAATGTGACAAGAGAGGCATTTTTTCCCCTTAGGCTAAAATGTAGGAATTTCTTTTTCGGCTTAATTCAGGAACAAACTGAAGAAATGCTCTGGTTTTCAAGGAGAAAGCCATGCCTTCTCTGAGCTATAGAGAGGAATTTCCTTTCCCAGTAGGGTACCTGTTATTTGCTGTCAAAACGGGCAAGTACATGAAAGCCAGGAAAGCGTCGCAGGTCCTGGCTGGATGCTACTCCTGACACAAAGCCATCATCATGAAGATCATTGATGGTGGAACCTCAGATAGCCCTTACAGCCATGGCCTGGTGGTTGGAATTTACCGCTATCCCCCAAAAGTGACAGCTTCCATGGGCAAGAAGAAAATCGCCAAGAGATCGAAAAGGATCACAGAGGTCCTTTGTGAAAGCTTAAAACTACAATCACCACAAGGTCCTCTGTGGATATCTCCTAGGACAGAACTGTTGTCAACACGGATGTTTGTAGAGGCCCAGCTCTGAAACGCAAGGCCAGGCATGAAGCCAAGGTCAAATGTGAGGAGGAATGGTACATGACAGGGAAAATCAAATCGTTTTTCCAGAAGCTTTGCTTTTTAGGTGTACTTTTGCTTCCATTATGAAAACGAACAAAATAAAACAACATCTAAAAAGAAAATAAGATATTGCCTATGAGTCCAAATTAGCACTTTAGGGGTGAGAAAAACCAGACAGTTGCCCTTTGCTTTCTCATTTCAACATGGTGTCTGGCACTTTGTTAAATGTTAGATTCTTTTCTTGTATCTCTCTATGAACAGTAATTTGAGTTGAATCTGAACATGCCTTTTTAATCTATAAGAACATTTTACTTAGGGACTCACTGACTAACACTTTATGGAGAAGAAAACAAGCTTGTCCCTCAGAAGGCATCTACCAAATCTTCACTTCAGAGAAAATGGCAATTTCCTGAGGAGGGTGGGTCCACTTTTAAATTAGCAGGCTCATACGGATCCACATTGATACAGTCAAAAGTGGGAGACATGCAGAATCCCAACCCCACTCCCTGTCAGGGAAATGAGTTCTGATAACTTGAATGACCATGGGCCCTTCACTAGTGGAGTTTCCTGCTGACCAAATGGCTGATGAACATGGGGGTACCTCAGCCTATACCATTTGGGTCCTGGCAACCTGACTGGGGTGACTAGGGAATGAAGAAAGGACACACAGACACTAGTCCAGAAAGCTGTGGTCAGGTGGGTTGTTTGCACTTTGATGAACAGCTCTAGTGTGTTTATTATGTACAGGACATGGGACGGGGTTTACTAGTCTTGGCTGGAGGTCTCTGTAGGGAAACACTCATAGGCTGTAAACACCTGGGAGGAGACAGCTGCAGTTGCTAGCTTTTACACACACCGGTCAATTGTTGGTATTCACTGTTACTTGGAGCAGAAGAAGGCTTTGACAGTTTTCTGTGGGTTGAAGGCTTTGGTCCTTGACAAGGCCTACTCATGTCTAACAATATACATTCTCTCAGGTCTTCACTCACCCAGACCTTCACTTGCTCCCTATATGGTGGCAGCAGTGGTGGGGATGAGGGATAGCCAGATTGGTGCTAATAAAGATAAGAGAGGCCCTCCTTAGTGCTTTGGAGCCTTAGCACAAGAAGACCCTGGGTCTCCAAGCAACGTCATGCCCCAGACTTTACAGCACCACTGTCATTCTTTTCTGCGTTTTTTCATTGCACCTTTCCTGATGCCTGGTAGTATGATGGGGGAAGGCAGATTCAGACAGGGTTTCATGTAGACTCCATGGGTGCTAAATCTGTCAACCTGCCAAGTCGTAACGCCTTCTGGTTTCTCATGCTGACTCTGCCTGACAACTCCAAGTTAACTTTGCTCCTCACTTTTATATTACTATGCTTTATTTACTTCTGCTTTATTATGGCCTAACCCTTCTCCACACCCCCTCCTGTCCACTTACTATAGGTAATTCGATTCCTAAGGGCCTGGAGATAATTACACAGGTAGAAAGACATTCCCTATGAGCATTAGATACAAAAAAAGAACACACCTATTTATATTTTTATCTTAGATGGTGATTTAAGTCAACAACAACAAAAGACATTCATTCATATAAGCAAATGTGTTTTTCTTTACCTAACACTCAAATAGCTCATGTTTTCATTTCATTTATTTTTCTCTTTTTAAAATCAGTTCTTTGAAAATTTTGTACAATGTGTTTTGATCATATTCATCTCCCTCCTCCAACTCTACCAAGACCACTTGCCCTTGTTTTCTCTCTGTGTGTCTTAAAACTCATAGAGCCCAACTTGTGCTACAATGCACTTTTGATTGTGTGACTTCACATTACCAGGGGCTACACTCCTAAAGAAAACTTTCTTTCCCTCTCCCAGTAGTTATCAATTGTCTATAGCTCCCCAGCTATGAGTGAAGCATTGTAGTTACCTCTCCCTCCATGTCGAGATTTCATTTGACTCAAACATGAGCAGGTCTTGTGAATATTGTCACAACTGCTGTGAGTTCATGTGTGCAGCTGCCTGCTATGGTGTAAATCACTGTTTACCTGTAGTCATTCACCACTCTGGCCATTATACTCTTCCTGCACCTTCTTCTGCAATGGTTCCTTGGGAGGAGGTGGTGTGACTTAGAGGTCCCATTTAGGTCTAATCATTCCATAGTCTATTATTCCCTAGACACTGACTAGTTACAGATATTAATTACATCTACTATAAATAGAAGCTTCTTTGATGAGGGCTGAAAGATGCACCAATCTATAAGGATATGCCACTGGAATTTATCTTATTGCTATGTACATTTAAAAGACTAATAGTAGTAGGTTTGCCCTCTAGGGCCGGAGACCATCCTAGCCACATGTTCTTGGTCCAATAACAGTGCCAGGTATGGGTTTCATCATGTGGAATGGGCCTTAAATTCAGCCAGAAAGTGGTTGTTTACTCCCATGACGATCATGCCACCACTGCTGCACCAGTGGGCATGTCTTGTCAAGCCAGTAATTATTGTAACTCATAGAGTTCATGACTGCATAAGACTGGTGATTACTTTTCACCTACCATAGTGTGCATAACATCTTTCGGTACTATAAACACTTCTCCAGTAGAGATGAAATATCCATATGAGCATCAGCTTTATTTATCCATGGTCTATGTCTAAAGTATGCAGTGTCTTCAGTCACAGGGTCCTGCTGTCAAGTTCTGAAGGGTAACCAAGACCACTGATTATAGCCTGGAATGTTTGGGAAACTTGGGGATCTTACTGGCCAACTGGTCCAAAGGAGCATTAAAGAAACCACTGTAGAATTCTCAGACAGGGACTAGCATTGGAGGATCTATTCCTGGAACAGAGATAACCAGGCAACAAGTTTGAAGCCTGGTAAGGGAAAGTAAGAGCAGAAGAGTTGGGCATGCAAACCAATGTTTTTGCTTCTTCTGTGGATTTGCTCATATGCAGATGTGCCCAAGGACACTTGGGTAAGACTGATGGGGATATACTATCTAATCAGATCTCCTTATGGCCTTGGAGTGGATAAGAGGAGGGAGGCTTCTGCTCATTCCAGAGGCCCTGGCCCTTGTCCCTTCACAAAGAGTTGTCTTTGGAACTCCATTCTATAATGTAGCTTTAAGAATTGCCATTCTAGGTTTAAAGAGAAATCTGGCACTAGGGAAATGTCCTTGTAGAGATCTACAAGTTTGACCCAACTAACAATCTAAGCAGTAGTCAAGAGGCTACCTTAAATGCCCTTCTCCAATAATGAGATTGATGACTACCTTATATGCCATCCTAGAGCCTTCATCAGTAGCTGATGGAAGCAGAAGCAGACACCCACAGCTAAACACTGAGCTGAACTCTGGAATCCAGTTGCAGAGAGGGAGGAATGATTAACAAATGGGTCAAGACCAGGCTGGAAAAACCTACAGAAACAGCTGACCTGAACAAGGGGTTGCTCATGGACCCCAGACTGATAGCTGGGAAACCAGCATAGGACTGTTCCAGATTCCCTGAATGAGGAGGCCAGTTTGGAGGGCTTGGCAATCTATGGGACCACTGGTAGTGGATCAGTATTTACCCCTAGTACACAAATGGACTTTGGGAATCCACTCCACATAAAGGGATACTCTCTCAGCCTAGACACATGGGGGAGGGCCTAGGCCCTGCTCCAAATAATGACAGACTTTGAAGATCCCCCATGGAAGTCCTCACCCTCCTTGGGGAGCAGAAAGTGGTTGGGACAGGGGGTGGGGGCTGGGCGGAGGGAAGGGAACTGGGATTGACATGTAAAAGAAGCTTTCTTCTAATTTAAAATTGGTTTAATTACAATTATAAAAATAAAAAATAAGTAAAAAAGTAACACAATAAAAAAGAATTAGAATAAGGGAAAAAAAAAGAATTGGAATAAGGATGATCCAGAGAATCTAAAGAAAAAGTGATTAATACTTTTCTGTAACACTACCTGGATCAATAAAGGTTATACAATTCAGGGAAATTTGTTGAAGGATTTTTATTTTTGTTTTTGTTTGTTTGTTTGTTTGTTTTGACATGGCTATAATGTGTGTGAATACGTAAGTGTGAGTATTTTGATGATATAAGAGGCTCAAAAAGTGCATACTCCTTATAAATGGCAGTGCTGCTAATCTATTAGGACCTATTAAATGGTATTTTTGGTCTATTAAATGTTTCATAAGAATATAAAAAGCTATTTGTTTATTTAAAACAGCATTCATAAGAGGTATGATATGTAGGTTTCATTAATCTGTGAACTTTAACACTGGATCTATAAATTTTGATAATGATTTCCTAGCCAAACAGCTTCTAAAATTAACTAAAATTTTATTTTATAATATCCATGAATAACAAACTAGCAGGAAATGAAAAGTCTTTATGTTAATCAAAATCCCTCTAAGTAGTGCACACTAAAATCTCTTAATTAGACGAGCTGGTTCAGCTTACTTTTCCAGAAATGTTCTCAGGTTGGTCTTCATTTCCTGCTCCTCCCGCTGCCACCTCTGAGGCGTGTCCCCCCAGTGTGCACCACCACGACCGGTTCAGAAACATTCTCTCCTTTTTTTCAATATATTTTCCATGTTAAATATTTTTTGTTTTAAAACAATCTTTTCTCATTTTACATACCAATCCCAGTTTCTAGTCCCTTCTCTCCTCCTGCTCTCCTCTCCTTCACCTCACCTTACCCCCCATCCAGTCCTCAGAAAGGGTAAGGCTTCCCATGAGGAGTCAAGGAAGTCTGGTACATCACTTTGAGAGTGGACCAGGGCCCTTTCCCCTATATCCAGGCTGAGCAAGGTATCCCTCCAAAGAGAATGGGCTACAAAAAGCCAGTTCAAGTACTAGGGATAAATCTTGGTCCACTGCCCGTGGCACCACAGACTGCCCACGCCACACAACTGTCACCCACATCCAGAGGGCCTAGTTTGGTCCTATCCAGGTTCCCCAGCTGTCAGTCTAGAATTTGTGAGCTCCCATTAGCTCAGGTCAGCTATTCAGTAAACATGCTTAACATATGAGTAATAGATGTATGATTTGTGTCAATAAAATAAAAATCACAGGAGATACAATCCCAGCTATCAGCAGCATTCGAAATCTAGGTAAGCTTACTATGTTATATACTAAAAAAGGCTGGCTATTGTTTTAGTTATAGTAACTATTATTTTACATCTTAAAGATAAATTGGGTAATGATTTTAAGAGTACTGTTGATGCCTGCTAAATTTGCTTAATCATAAACCAGACGACGACTCTGTCTTCTCGTGTAAGTCTTCTGCCTCGATCTAGGCAAAGCTCTGACTTTCAAAGCACAGATTTTGATTAAAGATTGCTTAATGTTATGCAAAATAGGAATCAAATCAACATTTGAATTTATAGCCGACAAGTGGCACAAAATCTTTGGTGTTTCTTAAAACACACCTTTATATATGAACACGTGGGTGCACAGTGTCTTCAGGCATTGCATTGTTATAGTGTGTACAATTTGCACCAAATTGGCTTGCAAGTAAACAGCCACATGAAGTCACTTGTTACTGTTCCCAGATTCCTTTTAGTTCATAATATAAGTAAAATTTAAAACCAATAATGACAATCAATACCAGTAACTAAGAAAGGAGATTAGGAATTTATAGATACAATGTAGAATTTCAGTAAATGCTTCAGAGAAGAGGGTTTTGTATGATTTTTGTCTTAAGGTTTATTGGTTAATCATATATTTTATTTTTAGCTTGTAAGATTTATGTCTTCTAGGATACATGATAATTTCAAACTGAACTACTTATGATGCAGGGGTTCCAGCCATTTCCTACAACAGGAAATCTAAACCTAATGCTTCCACTCCAACCATTGTATAAAAAAGAGAGTTTTGTGGTCTCTCTTAGACAGAGACTATGCCCCTCATCAGCATCCAAGAGGTTATAGAAGATTGATTGAGTATCACCCACCTGCTTCCCAAGACATTTTATGTGACTGTCATTGTCATGGGGAAGTTGTGGCAAAAGAGGAGGGTGGGGAGACAGGCAGGAAGAAGGGGTTTATACCTGATACTGTAAACACAGTCAAAAGTCGACCCTGGGGAAGGCCTTTAGGGGGACTTACCACTGTTGTTTGGCTGAATTGCCACACCATCAAACTGCCTTATAAATATCTCTTTTTATATCCATAGACAGAAGCTACTCTTGGCTTTAATCAGAGGAGTGTCTCTTTGCAATGAATGGTAGTAAAAGTTGAGACTTGTGGCTGCCCAAAGTTCTGAAAAAAAAAGTGACAGATGAGTGCTCAGCTCCGAATAAGACATTTATGCCACCCCTTGTGAAGTTCAGGGAGCATCCTGGAAGAGGGGGGTTAGAAAGGATAGAAGAAATAGATGAAGAACAGAAGGGCTGCTAAATGCTCTCTTTAGTGCATGCATGGCAGTCTTGATCTCACAGTAGATGTGACTGCCTTCACTGGGCCCTTATAAGACTGGATCCGCCAGCAGTCAATTACAATGGGGAGGCATCCACTGACCCCTCTGGCTGTTGATGGAACTGGGCTGGGGCAGTCATTATCATGTGTTGTGTACCCACTTGGTAGCCCACCAAGCTCCAAACCCATAATCACACAGACTTGCTGTGGTTAAACTTAGTGGGCCACAACACAAAAGAAAGACGCAAAAGTAAAAAAGAGAAGAGGGGAATTGGCAAGGGTTTGCAGGAGTTAAAAGAGGGCGTCAAAGAACAAATTTAATAATTATTTTACAATTATGCCATCTTGTTTTGGACATGTTGTAGGATGAATATGCACCAAAATTGTTTAAGTTGGTAATTAATCAGCAAGATCAAGGGAGAAATACAAGGGCCATTCATAATTAGGGATGCTGAAATGGACTTATGAGTAGGCAAAAACATGGTCTTTATTTGCAGGGCAGTAGTCACCTGCAGTGGACAGATAACGGCATGCATATCAGTTGGCAGCAATAATTTGTATTTCTGTCAGTGTGCTGCAGATTTTCTGCAAGCTAGATACAACCCACATAGTTGTGCACTGTCTCTTGAAAAGCCGGGGACACACTCCAAAGCATGAGATCACTCATGGCATTGAAAGGCTACCCTGTGTGACCTGTTCTGTGTATTTGAAGAACTTACACAAGTTTTGGTCTATCCTGGTTACAGTCAGTAGAAAAGATATTTTAACAACCAATTTTGAAGAAAGCAAGCAATTCCAGGGATGGTGTTTAGTCAGGGGCCATGGAGCAGTCAGTTATCCCTTCCTCAATTCTACACCATCCCATAGCTGTATATTTCCCCCAGTGTTTGTACCTCCATTAATCTGGTCATGGTAAATGGCTTCCCAAGCTCTATAATGCATATTCACACTTCTGTGTTCAAGAAGAAAGAGATGGGCTGCTGTGCTGAGACTGCCTCGGGCTCTGGCTGTTTAGGCTCAGCTGTCTCCAGCCCAGCTCGTTGTCCCCATGGCTTAGGAAATGGATATACTAGCACACCTGTAATCCATTCATGGCCCACATTAATGCAAAGCTTTGGCATAGACAATGGGAAACTGTCCAAGTTTACAAAGCTGCATTTGAGGAGATTAAGCTGACAGTAGTATGTGTGTGGAGAGAGTGTTTGGGGCAGGAGGATAAAAAGTGATTATGTGAGTCCAGGTGTGAAGTAATGAATACTTCCAATAAGACAGCACAGGGCAGTCAAGGGACGAAGAACTTGTGGGAAACAAGGGAAGATGAACAGTGTCCTGGTGTCAAGCCTGGACAAGTGCAAAATGATGAGACTCCCACAAGATGCAGGCAAGAGAAAAGCCAGAGGGAGAGCTTGTTCTTGTGGGGAACGCTCATGTGTTAGGCTTGAGAAACT
Source organism: Cricetulus griseus (assembly GCF_003668045.3). Classification (NCBI taxonomy): domain Eukaryota; kingdom Metazoa; phylum Chordata; class Mammalia; order Rodentia; family Cricetidae; genus Cricetulus; species Cricetulus griseus. The sequence continues at coordinate 29,945,441 of NW_023276806.1, forward strand.
AAGTGCAAGGTGATGGAGGAGTGGCCGTGTGAAGGTGGAGGTTAGATGCGAGACAAGGCGCTTTAGTGAGTGTGTCAGGCTACACAAGTGGCTTAAGGGCTGCCTATGAGAGACTAAAAACCTCACAGTAAATCAGATCTCTGAAGAGTCCATCAGACAATAAGATAAACAACAAAATAAAAATAGAAGACCAAGCCTTAGGGCAGTTCTTTTCCAAGTATGGTTCCTAGACCAGCGGGCAGCTTCTGTATCACTGGCAATTTGCTTAGAAATACTGATTATCTGGCTTCACCCCAGCCTCACTGAACTAGAAGCTTTGGAATTAGAGTACATAGATGGGTTTTTCTTAAAAAAATTAAAAATATTTATTTACATATTGATTTATTATTTAGTAAGCTTTCCACAGTGTTTTAACGCATGGCCAAGCTTGCAACTTCCATCCTTGGTGTTCCATCTGTATTCTAGATCCAGACCAGGTAAACAGAGTCAACAGGGGAGAACAGACCTCAGAGGGAGGGGAAATGTAAATGATAAGTGGCACCCAAAACAAAGACCTCAAGGGAAGATGAGCGGTTGACAGAAAGGGCAGAAGAATGATTGGCTTGGGACTGTGGGAAGAAGCCTGTCATTCGCTTGTTGTGCAAAGGCTCTCAATTTTAAGGGGCTTTAAGAGTGGTAGGTGAAAAAAAAAACACATGTATTGTGGTAAACCAGTGGTTTGTTAATTGCACTAATCAAGAAAATAAGTTGAATAACAGCACAAAGGAAAGCATGTAGGAGGGATGGTTTCTTCTGTGGTGAGGGGAGAGACTTGATCGTGCGTGGGCATCCTTCATTGTGTTCACTTTGTGGGCAATCTGCGTTTGCCAACTGGCATTGCTGCAAATCTCTCTCCACAGTTGGGACATATGTATTGTTTCCTGATGCTGCCCATTTGACAGCGTGTGTGTACCAGGTGAGACTCACCTCTTCAGGAATCACACAGAGACTGCATAGCTGGAGAGCATCCTGCCGGGCTGTGGGCTGTTGGATGAAGTCAGACTCTGCAGATACATTTTCCCAGAGAGCTGCTCTCCTGGGCAACTGCTGCCCCAGAAAATAAAAAAGTGCCCTTCAAGATTGGCACTTACCTACATGGGATAATATAAATCTTAGTTTTCATTTCATTTTTCTTGTAAGGGCAAAGTGGTTCAATGGTGAATTTAAATAATTCAATAAAATGGTAGTTTGTTCCTTAATTTCTTTTACTTTATATTTTTATGTTTCAATAAAACATTCTAGTTTACATATTCCACTTTTATTACTATAATATTTAGTATTATTTTAACTTTTTTTTTTTAGGTTTTAAAGAGTGAAACCATCAGGGTAGATGAGGTAGTATTCTGTTTATGCTATCTTTTGTTCTTTATAATCTGTTAATGCTGTTTTTTGTTGATGTAACCTTTTGTTCTTTGAAAGTTATTTTTGATAATTTAATTTAGTCCCAGATGTATGATTCTTGGTGAGTTATCCAGCATCTTTGTACATCAATCCTCTCAGCAGAAAAATGGGTTTATAATATGAACCCACTTCAAAGCACTTCAGGGATAATAATAAAAATAACATATTAAAAATATAATGACAATTTTAGCTCAACTAGGTAATTTTCTAAATAATCAGTACATAAAAATAACACTGTTCAGTAGGACTTATAATTGGGGATATTGTGATTACACGAAGCAATGTGCCCTATTTAATTTTAATTAGAATTTAAGTCCCTGAATTAAAATATCAGCAGTTCTTTCTATGATTCAAGCATAGGGTACCCACACAGATATGCTAAAAATCCAACTATTTCCTCTCAAACTAATAGCCACACATTAAAGAATTATATATACTCTCTGTAAGTATGCATTACAGAAAAATTAGAGTTATGAAACAATATTTCAATTAATCCAGCTGACATGAGAAAACAATCTGTGGCCTACAGTGATTCATAAAGACAATAGTGAAGGTTGGCATAGAGAAAATTTGGGGGAAATTGATTGGGAAAACTTTTGTGTTCTTAAAAATGTTATTGGGAGAGATGTCTGGATGATTCTTCAAATTCTCCCTGTAGCATTGACTAATCTCTTAGATTGTATCAGTGCACCAGAATAGATATTTGCCATGCTATTTCCAGTTGCAAAGTGAGACTTGCAGCTAAGTTCTTTTTACTCATTTAACAACAGAGAACACAATTCTCTCTCTCTCTCTCTCTCTCTCTCTCTCTCTCTCTCTCTCTCTCTCCACACACACACACACACACACACACACACACACACACACACACACAGATGCTCCAATATACACAGGTACATGTAAATCGGGTGTGTTTATGAGGGTGTTGCTTTGCTCTGGTGGTGCAAATGGGTACCATGGAGAGCTCGAGGCTTCTGTCAGTGTCTGCTTAGATACTTGATGTGAGTCACCTGGGGACAATGAAGGATTGTAAAGTGGTCTTCTTGAACTTGGATAACTTTATTTATGTGAGTTTATCTGTGGCATCTTTGCCAAAGTACAGCCTTCTCTGAGATGTTTTGGGAAAGAGGATTCTGTTCAATATAGACTAAAATATGTTTTTATTTAAGTAGATTTATGGGTATTTCTACCTTTTTTATTTTATACATGATGAGGTTAACACATAAGATGTCTGTTAGCATGTTTTGCTCAGTTTCAGACACTCTGGCAACAGATGGCATATAAGCAACAGAAATTTAGCTTTTATAATTTGGAGACGGCTTAGTGGCCAGTTGAACTTGTAGAAGAGATCTGAGTGTCAGCATGGTGAGTTTTGGAGGTGGGTCCTCTTCTGTTGCAGACAGACAATTCCTATGGTGTTTTTACATGGTCAAGGGAGAAAAATCACCCTCATAATTGTAAAATGTATACTGTAAGGGCACTGATCCCACTGATAGGGGCTTTGTGACTATGACGCTTACCTCCTGAAGCCTTCACCTCTCCTGCCTTCACATCATAGGTTCTACCTATACCCTCTAAGAAAACTATCATGAGTTTTGCAAGATCCAGTCTGGACTGCTGGTAGAAGAGGCCCAGTTTCACTTTGCATGATTTATCCTAGGGTTCTTATGTATTAGCCCTGACCTCTCTCCTTTGCATTATAAAGTACAAATCTGCTCATTGTCACACATTTCCACATTGTCCTTCTGGCAGTGTCTGCAGAGAATTGTCATGATATATTATTTATGATTTATGATTTATTAAAGCTTCCCTGAGGATTCAGAAAGCAAAGTCAGTCTCAAGCAATAGAGATCAGGCAGTGGTGGTACACACCTTTAATCCCAGCACTCAGGATTAAGAAGCAGATGGATCTGTTAGTTCAAGGACACCATGTGTTACACAAGAATGAAGAGTAACAGATCTCATGCCTTTGATCCTAGCATTAGGGAGGTATATAAGACAGGAGCAAGGTCTCAGAGCTGGCATTCATTCTCCAGCCATACTGAAGACGGGAAGACATTAAATTCTCACGATTCTTCAGCTAGAGCTGAGGAGAGCATAACAGTCTGAGATTTTGTCTCAGGTAGAGTAAGAGCTAGTAACCAACTGTTTTGCTTTTCTGATCTTCAGCTTGAAGTTTGAACCCCAATATCAGTCTCTGTGTCTTTTATTTTTCACGTTACAGAGAATGGTCATTCCAGGGCATGTCTGTGACATTGTAGAATATGCAGTGTGGGTGTGCATGCTTCCTGCTTGGTGCACAGGAGAGTGTTGCTAGTCTTACCATCTTGGTGTTGCTCAAAGTACCTCATTTCTAATTCTTGTTTTCTATGCTTGCTAGGATTGCATGTTTCAATTCTGTGACTACAGTTTCTTGTAATATGTAAGAATGTGTTTAGTTTCTTTTCAATTTCTTTCTTTCTGCCAGTAACTAACTTAGTTCAGGGAAGCACAAGCCTGATTTTGGTCCTTTACAGATGTTTCGTGCTGACACAACTCCATGGCCTCTCCAACCATGGTGTTCGTTTACTTTCCAGGTCATTGGTTGGTGGCTTTCTGGGATTTTCCTTGTGGAAGTGTCTTGAAACATAATTATCTAAATTGTTTTCATTTAAATTGCATTTTATCCTGGGTAAGATTGAGATGGTACAGATGAAATAAAGCAAAGGAGCTAGCTCACTGTACCACATTTATAAGTGACACCTAAGCTAGCCCACTGGACCATGTTTATAAGTGGCACCTAAGCTAGCCCACCTAAGGGTTTTTGTTGGTATCTCAAAAGAAACATCAATTATAAAAACAAGCTTTCTCATTCTTTATTTTTATAATATAGTAAATGGGGCAAATTTATAATTTAAGCCCATTATCCACTTGTGGAGCATATGGGGCTTGTAATTTTATTGATATCAAGGATATAACAGAGTTCAAAAACAACTCAGAGGATTTCTCAAGTAAAGGAACAATTATGGCAACAGACAGATAAGTTCTAAAAAGGTGGTTCAGTTATTTTTGAAGCACACAAAATTCACGTCTACATAAAAAATATGGAATACATGGCCATACACAAGACTTCTTCAGTTCTTGTATGTGGCCATGGTCATATATTGTTTCTGCTAAGGATACCTAGTTCACTTCTAATTGAATTTTAGCTGTCTTCTTGTGTCTGAATGTACCTTAGCATCTCCATAGATTTCTCCTAGCTTCCAATATTCTAATTATTGTGTAAATTAGTACATTAGAATGCTCATAATTCCCTTGGTGTTTTAAAAGTTATTATTATTAATCTCACTAAGGTCTTGTCATTTCCTAGTTTTTCTTCTGTGTGTCAATCCCTCCACTGACTTTGTGACCTTCTTCTGACGCTTGTCCAGCTCACACATCCACCCCCAGCCCCTAGGACTTTTCCTTTCTCTGAAACACTTGCCTGGCTTTTAAACTTCCATCTTGTGTATTTTCGATTCCCCCTCCCTTCCTCAATCTCTCTCCCTATGCTTCTTTTCACCCCTTTTTTCTCGCCTTCCCCCTCTCTTTCTTCTTCCCTTTTACTTTTGTCAGGTACTCTGTACTTTTCTGTTTTTCCATTGTTTCAGTAAGCAATGAAGACCACACGTTTTTCATCTTCATTTTCACGTTCATACTTTGCTCACCATGCTCCCCATGCCCACCACCTTCCCTTTTGTGTCTTTCAACCTCCCTAGAACTCTTTTCACTTTATCTTGCAATTACTTCTATGTTCTGAGTCCCCTGTCATGTAACTTTATGTTATCAGAAGGTAGCAACAAGGCAGACCACACTATAGACCTTCATTCCACGTTTGATGAGACATTTAGATCCATCGTATTTCATCCTGAAACATTATTTTTTTTTACCCTATTAAGACTAATAATCAAAGACCCAGAGTACTAATTAATTGGTGCTAATTAAATTACACCCCCAAATGGATTTTAAATTCGTACCTCTTTACGTAAAGTTTGGCTTTGGTTCTTCATTGGTAATTTTTTTCAGTAATCTCTGATGAGCATAGTTTACACCATGTATAAAAAGCATCTAGGTCAGCCTTGGATCACATTTCTAAATGGAGTCTTTGGTATTGAGCCGGGCTATCAGTCACTTTTCCAATCGTGTAAGAAGCACGGTTAGCACTTTGAAATAGCCCTGCAACTTGATCAAGTTCCTTAACTTCTCAGCTGCTCAGGACATTCTTCTGAAATTGAAAATATCTTCCCTAAAAGATTGGCATGAGAAATAAAGAAAAAAAAAAACCCATCTAATACTCTGAGAACTGCCAAGCGCTGTCTTTATTTAGGTATCTAGTGAAAACACAAATCCCATTACACTATTTAAATTAAATACATCATTTGAGTAAAATAAGTGGTAATTGTTAATTTTGTTATACTATCTGTGTTGGCAGTCTAACATATATTAGTAACGCAACATGCAATCTCTACTCCATTTATTTCTCATCCTCATTTTTAAGTGTGTATTAGTTATCACAAAAAGGGGCGATTCACAGTTCCGAGTGTAAAAGTTTTTACCACTCAGAAACATTTTTGATGTGTAGAAGTCTTGGGAATTCTATTGAAAAACACATGGATGCACTGGCATGCACATTGGAATTTTTTGTTGTTTTGAAGAGAGTGAAAATAAAACATCACAACAGTCATAATTCAGAGGATTTGCACAATGTCTACAATCTTCATCCCTAAAGCTATACAGGGGAAAGAAGACTCCATTCACTGCTCACTTTAATCTCCTTCTACATTCAAGTCAAAAGCAGCTTATGTTCTCTGGCATACCTGAGAAAACGAATTTCTTTTAAATTTCTGTTTTACCATATACTTGTTATCTTATTAATTTCATCTCTCAGGTTGGTCCTAAGTAATTTTATATTAGTAAAAATTAGTAAAAAAAAGTTAAGCTTTGTGTTTAATTGGCTTGCAAATGCTATCTATCAAGAAATGTATACTGATCATTAATACGAGATACATAAATGGAAACATTTTCCCATTTACCAAGGAATTGATCCATATCTTAGGTTGTTTTTATCTGCTTCCCAAAACAAACCAATGATTATATTAACTGGATTTCAAAATCGAGTCAGATTGGAGGTGGCTTAATGATTATTTGGTCTTCAAAAGACAACAGGTTTAATGTTATGTGTGAGTTCAAGTTCTACCAAGAACTTCAAAAGGAAATCCTGGCCACACATCCTATTTTAAAAATAAGAATTTCTGGGGGAAAAAGTGATGCTGAAGTTTAAAATAACAGCATGCAGATTTCTTTATAGAATTTAAAGAATGGAAAACACTTGCAAAAATATCAGCAGGCAGGGGCAGGAAGAACAAACGGTAACCAAATTGGTTCCTTTGACAAACCATAACATTTACTTTAAACCATCAGCGTGCTACTCAGTAAAAGGCAGGCTACCACTCTTTTAATAGATCCCAGGCCTTGTTAAACTCACAGGTCTGCAAGAATTACCCAGGTCAAGAGCAGGTCAAAAAGTGAAAACCCATGTGAACGTAAACTTTGAAATATCTGCTTCTGAAGAGCCCCAGCCGACTGTCTCCTTTGCAGTAAATACACTTCCTCTTTGTGTACGACAATGTTCAATATACTGTACTTAAAATACATGCAGGTACTGTAAATGGCTTTGGGATATTTTACATCCTTTCCCTGTTAAAGGCAATTACAACTCTCTTCGTAGTTGATGAATCTTTGTTTTGTAAAGCTTTAAAAATTACCCTACATTTAAAGTCTCCATTGAATAGTTGCCACTATTTTGTTTTAAAAAGTTATATTCTATTTAAAATTAGAACTATAACTTTCTCATGCATGGAAGAGAGAGTTGGGGGGTAACTTGCTGTAGAATTTATTTGCCAGGTATTAATCTGGCCTGCAATACACTTGCTGTAGATTTTGTTCAAGTGTAAGGTCATGCTGTGAAGCTGTTTTTCATTTTGTTTTATATGTGTTAATATAATGCCTTATGAATTACCCCAGAGTTTTGTTCTGACAGTTAAAAAGCATAATCGTTTTTCCTTTCAAGGGGATTGAAAGTAAAGCAATTGACTCTATATTTTAAATGATTTATCTAAGATCCTTTCTCTCACATCTTGCCTTAATGTTTTTAGAGAATATTCTTTGGGTTTTTACTGGTAGCATTGTATTTATCAAGCTCTGGGCCTATTTCTCAAAATTAAGTCCATCTAAAGGTATGATCTTTTAGAGTTTATTGGTCAAATTGCCAGCAAAGCTAATGGGCACCATGTTACAAATTTGATGGGAAAGAAATAGTATCTTAAGACTTACATTAGAGTTCTCCATTGAGAAAGTGGTAGGAAAAATACCTCATTGAGAAATGAGGAAGAAAGGAGTGTGGTCATGTCTTTGACCACACTGCAAAATATTTCTGCATGATTGTATTGAAAAAAAAAACCATGGAAGGCCTCACCCTTTCTATGGAGCAGAATAGGGAGGAGATGGGGGCTGGTGGGGGCCATGGGAGGGAGAGGGAACTGGGATTGATATATAAAATAAGATTGTTTCTAATTTAAAAAATAAATTGCATTTCTTAACCAAAAAATGTTAACCATTAATGAAACAATGCAAGTTCTAGAATAAACATAGAAAAATAGACTATAAACTTTCTTTAAACATGCAAAATAACTTAAATATAAGGGTATATTCAGTCAGTGTTCACTGTTGGTGGTGGTGGTGAAGGTGGACTAGAAAAACAGCTAATAGTTGTGCTTGTCAGAGATACCGGAAATGCTTCAGATACCATACATGTCTTCACTCACTAAAACCTTCACAACAAACTGTTATTGACCTCACCACTCACAGAGAGATGTGTCCTACCCAATGACTCAGAGCCTAGAAATAATACAACTAGATTCAAAGGGAGTAACTAGTTTCAAATCCTATAATTTAAACACAATGTTAACTAAAGTAAGGTTGAAGAAAATTCTGTTTTTTCAGGGGACAAAGATATCACTTATAGTTTTGGGATGCTATAGTATGTCTTGTGTGGCCTTCAGTTGATTACAGAGGCTGAAAAAAATGACATTGCCTTAGCAACATTGTTGGGTCAGTCGAGTCCTCAGAGTTCACCTGGCACTGAGCACTGGACCTAGTGCCAAACAGGCACTTGATGACTGGATAACATCTGGATGTCTAGGTATAGTGTCTTTGGTCTGGCACTACATTGCAATATTTCACTTGACACTAGCTGTGAACCTTAAAAAAAAATCTTCCATAAAGCTTAAAAGCATATATACACAATTGCTTAAACCATCCTCTTCAGTGAAACCTTACAAAAACCTACAGAACTCTAATTACATCATTAATTACTCTGCCTATTTAGTATAGTACTAACTACAAAGACCTGGCTTATATTTGTTAATACATCCTAGCTCTTTAATGGTCACTTATTTTCATCTTCCAGTTTCATATTTGGGTCAAAGCCATAGCAATAAACTTTCAAGTTTTGTCCCCTATTATGCTTTTGATCGTAGTAATGCAGCTAACTGCCTGCAATAGAAGTAAAAAGCTGATCCCAAAGGGGAGGGAACAGCAAAGGCGATCCATCCACTGCTCAAATGTATTGGGATGAGTCTGCATTTTGTTTTTAGCAATCAATAGAATTTTTGTTGGAGACTTCCAACATCTTTGCCTTTAAGGAGTACAAAGTCTCCTGATATGTACAAAAGGAAGTTAAAAACAATATTTGGTGTTTTTGTTTTATTTCTTTCAAAGACCTGTGGTTTTTAGAGTAAGACACATTTGCCAATCTGATATGTTGCTTTTGGTCTAATGAAAAAAGTTAAATTCTTGAAGCCTTAAGTTATTTGTAAGGAGTTTTGTGAGAATTGTATAATATGTTATTTAATAAAGAAATGCTTAGTGTGGTGTCCTTGCATAAAAAGAATTCAGTAAATGGTATGTGCCTGTATTACATTTAATTGTGGAAGAACCACTAAGGGAAAAATGTAACTACGTGGTTGGAGCCTGCAAGGAAAGTTTTACCAAGGAAGAATAGGAGGCATTTCCACAAGAGAAATCCCATGACCAAGGCTTGTTGAAGGAAATCATTGCAGTTGCTGTGAAGCTACCTAAGAAGCTGGCTTATTGATGAGGAGTCCACTGAAAACTAGCACTGAGCCTTCCAGTGTTAGTGGTGCTCTTCCATGCCACCAGGGCAGACCAGGCTAGACTAGTGCTCTGAATGAGCCCAAGTGACTTGCCAATTGAGTGGTTCTTAAGAAGGGTGTAGGGAATGATGAAGATGGTATTTGGGGAAGATTTGACAAGGTGGGGTTGGGATAACCTGCAAGGGGAAGGGCTTTTCATGGATCTTCTGGTGGACAGAAGCGGTTTAGATGGATAACTTGTCAAACAACCTCCGAAGCCCTAGAAATGCAAGGCGAGGCAACTAGGAACCTGATAAAGTCTGAGAATGGCTTGGCATACAAAACAGTAAAAATGTCAGTGAACTCACCAAGTTACCTTTTTAAACTAAAATTTTAGGAATTTTAAAATTTAAAAGTTATTATTATGGGCTGAGGAAATAGATGGCAGAGTCTGTAAAGTGTTTGATGTGTGAAAATAAGGATACAAGGGTATCCGCAGCACCCACATAAAAGCCTGGTGCCTGAAATACCACTGTAGGGAGCAAGGAGACAGGCTGGACCCTGAGAGAGAGAGAGAGAGAGAGAGAGAGAGAGGTGAGTTTATGCATTATATATGAATACCTTGCACATGCATATACATACACATGCACACACACAATGCACACACACACACACACACATGCATGTGAATACACTTGGGCACACATGCATGTACACATATATGCACAAAGACTTGCACAAACACACATGTGCGCAGTGATTATCCCCAAATATTGTAGTGACTATTCGAGAGTAACATTGTTCCACAGTTCTTGTAAGACATTATGGAAACATAAAAGTTTAACTAAGCTGAGAATTTAAGGTTTAATATAAATAATGAGATCTTCTAAATCTTATCACATCTTAAACCACATTGTTTAAATTGAGTTTTATCACAACTATCTTTCTGCTAAGTAAATTACTTTCTGATGTGCTGGGTTGGAGGTAGTCCTCTCACATTAACCAGATGAAGCAGCATCAATTTGCTTTTAAAACTGTCTATTTTATTATCTCAGCATTTTTTTTTATATCAGGTTGGTAAAATGCGGCTGTCTCAGTGGATAAGAAGTGCTCATTTGGGGGAGCTCATTCAGCACCTTGTCCTGAAAAGCCACTAATGTTAGCATCAGATTCCATTTTGCATGTAATGTCTAGTCATTTCTAAAGCAAGGAACAATGCATCTGTATCCTCCTGGTAGTGAAAAGTGACAGAATGAAAGGGCGGTGGACAAAATAATCCAATTACAATTATAAAACCCAAACAATGTAGAAATATTGACCCCCTTTTTTACTTTATCAAAATTTTTCTTTTCATTATACTTTATGGATACATATTATATCCTTTACATTTTACTCTGTAAAACAGCCCCGTGGCATTGGTGAGAAGGTTCAGTGTGGAAAGCACTTGCCCCTCAAGTGTGAAGACTGGAGTTTGAACTCCCAGAACTCCCATAAAAGTAGGTATGGTAGAACACACACACAATCCCAGCACACACACACGGTGAGATGTGAGGCAAAGACAGAATGATTTCAGAAGCTCATAGGCCAGCTAGTCTGGCATGTACAACAGAGAATATACAACCTCATACGTAGACTGTTTCATAAATATTAAGTGTATTTCATTAAGTATATCTGTGGTATAAGTAAGTTGAAAGTTTAGAATTTTAATATGCACTTGCAAAAGTAAGACACATATTTCAAGCAACACAACATTGATATGAGGTACTAATTACCAGAAAGCAATATGCTAACAGGTTTTACTAATTTTTGAAAAGCTGTTGTTTTGGCTTTGTAGCCTCCTTTGAGTAGGAAAGAAGATTGTGGCATGAAGAATGTGAGCCTTTGATTGCAAAGTTTGCAGCACTTCCTAGGATGGGTCCTTATGGCAATAACTTAGGTTTTGTGTGTAATTATCCAATATTCTATTTATTTCAGCTACTCTCTGGCAGGGTCATTAAGAGACTTCAGGGCACTATTCAGTACTATTAGGGTGCTTGCATCGTTATTTTGGTCTTAAAGACCATATCCAGCACATCTGAAGAACACAATGACTTGCAGAATAATTCCTGCTTTTCTGGATCTTTAGACACAGATTCATAATATTAAAAAACCCAGTAGTTGTTCCAGTAGAGCCCGGATAACATCTCTTATACTGGAGACCATTTATTTACAAGGGTCCGAACATGCGCATCTTTACAGCTTTCTGCTGTCATAATGAATCACAGGCTATAAGTTGTTCTTTGTTGGTTTGGGTAAAAATCAAATGAAAGCCAGCAGGAGATCTCAGAGTGCACCATTCACGAGTGTAAAAACACTGTGCCGATGACAGATCATACTGTTTTTATTAAAGCCAAGAACACTGACTTCACTTTGCTTTTTGACCCTGGTACTCGACTGTCGAGGTGATTTTATTTCTACAAATTTTCCTTCTGCTGGCCTCATCAATGATTCACCATAAAACATTAGACAAATCCTCATCATCTGTATATGATTAGGGTGAGTTTGGTCGTGCTGCTGTTTGCCATAGCTAGAGAGATGTGTTCAGCTTTGTCTGAAGAGGAATCAAGTGGCTGAGTTCTTCCCTTGTGTGGCATCTCCTCGTCTTTTGTATCAAATTATAAAATGATACAGATCTACTATAAAGCCTCCTGATAACAAGTGATAACACTTGTGCAAAACCATAGTTCATATAGTTTTCAAAAGAGAAGAAATCCCCTCTCTACTACACAAGAACCTTCTATGTGAGCAAAGAATGTAGGATTACCTGGTCTCAAACACACATATGTAAGGAGCTCTCACTTCTCAGAATGATAACATTAGTGAGACTGCTTAGAAGAAACTAAAAGTAGCATGCTAGGGAGGTGACATTACAGAATTCTGAGGGCCTATGTAATCAGCCGTCTTGAAGGATTCCAGTAGATCTTTTGACACATCTCCCTCCTTGTAGTTTTATATTGATTTTTATGGTTTCACTTCTGTGGTCTGCTGTTTCCCTGTGTCCTGAAACAATTGTGTACAGGATGAAAGAGATGTGCACACTTTCAGGGGTTATGCTTTCTGTAAGAGTACACATTAGTAATAAAACAGATAATGACCAGTAATGGAGTGTCTACATTCCCTGGCACTTTACATGCCTCACCCATGTATCTATCTATCTATCTATCTCCTGGAATCTTGAGATAGCAAAGTAGAGATAATGGTGGAAATACTGAGTTTCAGGATTAAGCAGCCTCTTCAAGGTTTCAGAATTAAATAGTCAAATAGAGAAAAGAAGATCTGTTGGAATCAAAGCTTGTGCACCTTGTACTGTTAGCTACTGAAAAGCAATAGATAAAACAAATGAAAGGAGCTGGACATTGGTGGCGCATGCCTTTAATCCCAGCACTCAGGAGGCAGAGGCAGTCAGATCTCGGTGAGTTCGAGGCCAGCCTGGTCTCCAGAGCGAGTGCCAGGATAGGCTCCAAAGCTACACAGAGAAACCCTGTCTCAATTAAAAAAATGAATTGAAAAGGTTCCAAGCCCATGCCTTCTGCCTGAGTGTCTATTCTTGCAGTACACCAGTATGCTGACACTCACTTGGGTCATCATCACACAGTGTTCTTTCTAGAGTCCTCAGTGGCTATACCTTGTGTAATAAATTACCTGGAAAGATTTCATGATTGCAATGAGAGAGCCCATAGGCCCCAGCTTATCATTTCAGCTTCTTGCAACTATCTCCTTTTAAATGTCTTACACCTAATGTAGGAACTTCCCAACATACCTTTTGACTATGATTATTTTTATTGGAAAAAATTCTGCCCTCACTCCTGGTTCTCAGGTGGGGAAATTCTCTCAGCATGCCATTGGTCCCTTTTTCTCCTATGTTTGCCCCATCCTTGGAAGGATAGAGTGATTTTATGATCAATATCTTTGGGAAGAATGATTAGAAAGATGGCAGATCTCCTCTACTAGTCTTCACTTGGGACTGCCCTGCTGAGTATGACAGTCTGCAGTACCAGCGCAAAGGCCTGGCTTGCTGGGTGTCCTTTAGCTGGCACACGTGGCTCTTGAACTGAGTTGTATCCTTCAACTTAGCATTTAGTAGTGAAGTTTGAATTGCGCTTATGTGATGCTGCTGCTGCTGCTGCTGCTGCTGCTGCTGCTGCTGATGGTGATGATGGTGATGATGGTGATGATGGTGATGATGGTGATGATGGTGATGTTGATGATGATCAGTTTTTTCTCTTTGAGACAGGGTCTCATTATATAGTCCAAATCCACTGTTTAGCTCAAGTTGCCCTCAATCTCATACATATCCTCCTTCTGCCTCAGCCTCTGGATTGGCCGTATTCTGGGGATGTGCACCCACATCTGCAATCCAAGACTCTACCTTTTGGCTTCCATGTTTATTCTTCATTTTACTTCTCACCTTGTTTAGAAGCTAGATGGGCAAAGGATGCCATGCCATTGATTGATGAGTCTCCTGGAGATTCCAAGAATTCTGTTCCTTTCAGTGTCATTCCTATTTAGTATCTCCCCCACCTTCTTCATCCATCTACCCAATCCTAATTAACATGTAAAACCTCATGTGCCCTTAGCTCTTCCTTTTCATGACAGGCACACGTGGATGGAAGCCTCCTTTTCTTCAACCAGCCCTGCTACTTTGAGATTGCCTCTTTAAATACTACTTATCTCAGTCCTTATCTTTTACTTATTTATTCGCTTTATCAGTTTGAGGCCTTTGAAGTCTTATCCTTATACTTGGGGTCACAGCAGTGAAAAATTGAGATTTTTTTAAAAAAAGATGTCCCACAGCTGTTGGTCTAGCAGAGCAGGTATGGACTGAGAAGTAATGACAGTGGAATGAGTGGCAATTGGGCATGGAGGGTCCTACAAGGAGGAAGATGCATGGCAGGGTCACTAGCCCCAATCCAGGGTATGGTCCAGGTAAATTCCGGGTCTCCATGAGAGCTTACGAACCTCACACAATGCAACTTGTCAGGTAGTATTTAAAAAATAAAGTATTGCTGAATGGGTGAATAGTGGACAGGAGGTAGAATGTGAAGAGGGGGCACCTCCTAGAAAGAAAATATTGTGGAGAAGAAACTCAGAGGGGAACAGAAACAGAACATACCACAGTTGTTAGAATTAGGAAATCTGGGAGAGGGTGGAGCATCACACAAAATATTAGACAATTGTAGAAAAGAGTTGATTTTTATTAAGATGAGCTTTCTTGATAATATGAATATGCATTATTATCTGTATAAAATTATAGTGTGGCAGATATTGTGTAGACATCATATATATTATTTAATCTTTCCAATAGTCTTATTACTGTACTAGTATCTCAGGCTTAAAGATAATAAAACAGGATTCAGGTGGAGAAAGTGACTTGGCAAAGACCATAAAGCTAATAAGTTGGCAGAGCTGAGAATCTGGGAGTCACCTCACTCCAAAGTCCTTACCTCATATGCCAGTGACTATTACTGACATCCTGCTGCCAAATGTCACCTCTAATGGCTTTACTGTGTGGTCAGTGTTCTAAGAGCTTCATGTATCTTATCTTATTTAATCCTTAGAACAAACTTATGAGGCTAGAAGTGCTTTGCTATTGGTATTTTCATCTCTCCTTTGTAGAAAATAAAGCTTAGACCCACGGAGGATTAAGTAGCATGATGACAGTGACCTTCTTTAGAGCTTTCTTAAGACAACAACTTACAGCTCTAATAAAGGTTGCTTTTTGCCTGTATGCTAGTAATCTTTGAGGAAGAAATGGTGGGGGAAATACAGCATTTTAGAGTAACTGGGGTGGTAGAGATCCTGGGGAGGAATTTTAACAGCTAGCATATATTTCCATATGTGCATTTCTTGGAGAAGGTATGTTGTTTTGGAAGGAAATGGGACGTGGTTAGTCAATAGTTTTGTCTCAGAATGGCAAAGAACAAAACACATGTTCTTTGGGAAAGTAAGTTCAGTTCTGGGGAACTTGGGACATGGCAGATAGTGAGGAAGGAGGTCGGAGAAGGATGATTAGGACACAGCATTTCCCTCAGACAGCAGAAGGTAGATTTTTGTTTCTTGGAAAAAGGAGCTTCATGAGTGGAGGACAGTTATTTCCAGAATTATAGATTTGTTTCCCCAATAAGAAACACATCATCTTTAGGAAAAAGAACATATAGAATCATGCCTCAGGAAAATTGGTGAATTAGGAGCTGAATTGGTATATGCTACTCTGAGATTTGCTTGGGTAGAATTTTGAGGTTTTCCAGAATCTAAATAATTATAAAGAATGTTTAATGGAAGTTTTCCTTGTGAAAGAAATTTTGGAATTCCTGCTATGATGTCTATAAGTGTAAAAATGTAACAGAAATATGGTTTGGAGGGCTAACCTTGGGAAAGAGACCTCGGTTTACCTTGAGTCGTCAAGAATGATTCCTCATAACCTTTCAACACTTTAGTTCTCACTCTGTCTTCTTACTCTCAGGATTTTAGAATCCTCAGAACAACTTTGGAACATGGGAAGCATGAGACACTCTCAGCAACAACAAATACCACCTCAAGCAGCACCACCACTACTGCCAGTACCACCACCACCACCGCCATCACCACTCCTATCACCATCAGTATGACCACCAGCAGAGGAAGCAACCAAAATTGGTTTGCAGCCACTCAGATAGCTGTGCTAAATCAGCCTTGTCCTGTTTGGCCCAAGCTGGCCTCTCACTGAAGTTTCCACCTTGAAATCTTAGATTGCTGGTGAAAATGCAGCCTAACATATCTGTCAATACAGAAATGTTAGACCAGTAGGAGGACAGATACAGCCACTGGCTTTTTCTCATGGATACTAGAAGTACTATGTTTTCATTTTCTTAAAAATGAGAGAACAGGTATTGAAGAAAAGGAAGATCAAGTTGAGATTGTTTTTTACTTTTATTTTTTTTTTAACTCTACAACTTCTAGGTTGTTTCCTCATGGTGATTTTTGTTTCTCTGGGTTTCAAGTAGATCAAATTTAAAGTGGACAAAAAGAATATTTACTTTTTCAAGTTTACACCACTAAAGTGAATAATTTCATCCAAGCAATTATTATATTAATTGCCACTTTATTGACTTGGGACTTGTAGAAGTAGTGAACATATTACTAAATTAAAATAAACATTCTTGTCTTAGATTTTCAGGTACAAACATTGGTGATTAAAATAGCAGAAGAAATGACTAGGAAGACGACTCAGTAAGTAAATGCTCATGTAGGCATGCGGACCTCAGTTTGGCCTCGGTACTGTTGTGAGAGAAGAGTGTGAGTTCGGCAGAGTACGTTTGTAACCTCAGTGATGGGTGGGGGACCCAAGAAGGTTCATTGGTCAGCCAACCTAGTGGGACGAGAGCTCCAGGTTCAGAGAGAGACCCTGTCTCAAAAAACCAGGTAGGGAATATCAGAAAAAGACATTTGACCTCAACCTTGGGTTTCCATGTGCCCTCACATGTGCTAGCCCATCTACAAACATGCATATACCACCCCCGCCCCTTGCTGCGACCCCTGGCCCAAAGAGCAGAGGACAACAACTCCCTTTTCGGGGGGCCCGAATAGGACTGATGAAAAAAGTCAGTGGAGTACAATGGGCAGGATATTTCTAGACTGGGGATTCGTTCTTTAGTTCAAGTGCTGCCAGAGGCATCTGTGAGAGGGACACTACCAAAGTACCCACCCGTTATCCTTAATGTAGAAAGTCATTGGTGACTGTGGATGGAGAGGCTTGAGCAAGGAAGAGAGGAAACAATGACTGTGGAACGTGCTTCCAAAAGTTTGAGTCACAGGAAGGAGAAACACAGCATGATTCTATAGAAATCAGAACATTAGGGGCAAGGTAGCCGAGGTGATTTCATCACTGATAAGAAAGATCTGTTACAGATGTAGGTGTTAGAACAACTGATGAAAGGGGGAGTTTCTAACAGAGACAAGAGAGTGTGGGGTACCAGAGAGAGGCAGGAGAGTGAGGGGTGCCAGAGAGAGGCAGGAGAGTAAGGGGTACCAGAGAGAGTCAGGAGAGTGAGGGGTGCCAAAGAAAGGGAGGAGAGTGTGAGGTGCCCAAGAAAGGGAGGAAAGTGTGAGGTGCCCAAGAAAGGGAGGAGAGTTGGGGGTTCTAGAGAAAGGCAGGGAAGAAACAAACAACCTAATTTGAAATTTCATCAATTTCATGAATTTTTTCTGTCTTTGTTTAATTACCAATCTTTTTGGATTGACACTAATAATTATATAAAATGCCAGTTTAACATCTCCTTCCTATCCTAAAAGTTAAATCAGACTAATATCAGGATATGATATAAAACCCATGTTAATAACATGTGAACATGAAAACAATTATTGCAAAAATATGTACTTCCTTTGTTTTTTATCAGATAAGAGCCCATTTAGGTATGGAAGACAGTATAAACTCAAGTAGTCTTGTGACCCTACAGAGGCAGTCTCAGATGGCAGGCAAGAGCCTAGATTCCCATTAGGCTGTGTGGGTCTGAATTCTTTGTCTGGCTATTGTTATGATTCTGTGTAATTCACTTAGCACCACTCTGCCTTAGTCATCTCATATGTAAAATCGGGTGGAAATAGCACTCTGTTATTGCTCTTCATGGAAGGGCAAATGGGCTCACATTAGATGCTGACATTCAGCTAGTTGTATCTAAGTACAAGGCTGCTACAGAAATTGTATCTGAAAAATTCCTAAAAGCTGGGGTGGTTCACTCCTCTTAGAAGGTTGCCCAAGCTACACAATAATTTCTAAGTCAGCCTGGGCTATAGAATGAGACAGTCCTGGAAACAAAAACAAACCTAAATCAAACCAAACAATTAAAAAATGAAGAAATCCAAACAAACTGAACCATACTGAACAAAAATAAAACCAGAATCATATACTTCCATATTTCTTTATTCATTCTTGAGTATAACAAAAATATCAAGCCTTGAAGGTGTTCCTAAATGGTAATTCTAACAAATACTGTATAGCAGCAGGTAGCAGAGGACAGGCTAAGAGCATTAAGTTATCTGATGATCTTGTAACAGGAAGTGGTCAGTGAGGGAACTCTAGTCACTACCAGTCTTGGATCTTGAGTATTTTAAATTTAGGAATTAGAGAGTGCTTTAATCTATCATAAAAGCACATAGAATGTAGTTCAAAATCTCTTGAGTTCTGGGCCAGTCTGGTCTACAGAGCAAGTTTTAAGACAGCCAGGGTTACAGAGAGAAATTCTGTATTGAAAAAAAAATCTTGGAAGCAATCACTTTGATTAATTGATTTCTCACATGCAAATTAAGAAACTTGGGAAATTACATTATCATTGTGGATCCATCTAAAATAATACACATACACCTCCAGTCCCATTATTTCTAAAATAGAATTAGCTAGAAAGTATGAATTGCTGCTCAGGAGCCTATTACCTTCAGAGTGTGACTCATCAGCATCCACAGTGACCAATGGCCAGGTCCCACTTTGCAGAATTCCTTGGACAGCCATTATTGGAGCTTTTCCTATTGTTTTGGGGCAATGTTTCCTTTAGCCCCTTTTTTCCCTTCCCTATTATCCCCTGAGTTCCCTTCATTCTCTTCCTCTCCCTCCTTCTTTTCTTCCATCCATTTATTTCTTAAGTCTTCTGTTTGGGGGGCATTTCTTTTTGAGAAAGATGACTGTAAATGCTGTGTTATTTTCTATAATGATAAAAATCACTATTGTAGTATTTCCCATGCTACCATAAATTTTGGCCCAAATTCTCATCTCTATGCAATGTTATAGAACATTGAAAAATTTCTGTAAATTGTTATTCAAAAATACATTACATCATTTAAACCTATTTTCACAACAGTGAAGCTGTATATGTTGTCAACTTGACACAAACATATACTTGGAAAGAGAAATCACAGTTGAGGAATTGCCTCCATCACACTGGGCTGTGTGGGTGTCTGTGGGGTAGTTGTTTTGATTGTTATTGATGTAAGATATATCAGGCCTCTCTGTGGGGGTGTCATCCCTTGCTAGGTGAGCATGGGCTGTATAAGAAAGATTGCTGAGCAAGCTAGGGAAAATAAATCAGCAAAGCAGCTTTTGACTGTAGCCTCTGCTTCAGTTCCTACCTCCAGGTTCCTGCCTTGGCTTCCTTCAGTTGTGAACCTGTAAGCTGCATAAACCCTCTCCTCCCCAAACTGTTTCTGGTCAAAGGGTTTCATCACAGCAATAGAAAGCAAAGAGGAACAATTGCCTCCTAGCATTTTCTGTATCATATCACGTCTATTTTCCACTCCTCAAGTAAATACAAAGAATGAATTAATTTTCTGAAGAGTAAATGTAGGAACAGTGCTATTTGTTGTGGAAACTTGCAAGGATGTTTGTGAATTAAATACTTAAGCTTATCTATCATTTCAGTAGGTATATACCATATCCAACAATAAAATATTATATCTGATGTTTTCGTCTCCTCAACAACCATTTCTAAGCATCTATGGCATTCCATTTTTGAAATAATAACATGTTGATTAGAACCATGGCAACCATCCCAGTTTTTTATATTGACTATTAAGAGCTTTATAACATGTAGCCACAAGTTGAACAGCTTAACAGGGACCCTTTCTGCTCTCATTGTCAAGAGTCTGGGTAGGGAGTATCAAGGCTTTCAATTTGAGCTCTTTACAGGGTCAATTGCAGTTGGGTCAGGGCTGTGTTCACATTTAAGCTCACGAAACCCTTACTCCATTGGCACCTAGAACATCTCAGCATCTTGCTTCTGTCTAGCTCAATGCCTCTTCTGTCCTTTTTTCCCCAGGCTATTGGTGAGACACTGGTCTCCCCAGCTAAAAGCTGTCCTCACATGTGGAATACACAACATAATGGCTCCCTTCCACTCAGCAGAGTCTTCTCTTCCTCATGTGTATATTCCGGGCTCCAAACCTTGACAAGTTTCATCATCAAACTGAAAAGACAAATCACGGGCACTGATGTATGGCCTATCTTATCGTAGCCACATTTGAGCTCGGGGAAGATAAAAAACCCACATCAGTGGATGCAAGTTTCTCCAAATTCAAATTTTCACATTAAAGCTTGAGCTATATCATTGGCAGCACTGTTAATGGTTGTTTTCCTTGAAGTAACAAGGTCAATTTGTTTACCTCTCTTAAGATAATGAATTCCAAGATCCCCACTCTGTTGTTCTTAAGTAGAAAGTGTGCTCCACAAAAATAAAACAGTAGTGTGCAGCTTGTGCGCTATTTGCTTTTCTTAAGAGAAAAGAAAGAGTCTTATTCTTGTGTTTGGCCTCAAGACCCTTTCAGAAGACAAGGTCAGCTGTGTTAACTAGGTTTTCATAATAACATTAAGATGCCAGCCGCCTTTTTAAAAACTAGTTCAACAGTTACAAAAGCAGTAAGATGGGATGATTGACACGTGGACCTGAATGGAGGCCACAAAGAAGCCATCATGTACTACTTCACCCTGACTAACTGTCAGTCTGAGGAAAACACTGATAGCTTCCTTAGCATGCCTTTCATCTAATAGTATTGATGCTGTAGATTTTTGCCCATCTTGGTTTTGCAGGGCACATCTTTATTATCCTAAGGGGGGGAGGGAAAGGGGAGCCCTCCACAGCTCTCATATGGCAAGCTCTCAAGATGACCATTGTAGAGTTGAAGATTAATTCATTGACATACTGGATATATATTACGCTTTGATGATTATGTGATTTTAGTCCTTGAAAACAACAGCAGCCACACCAACCCACTTTTAGCTCATTTGAAGTTGGTTTGTTTCGTGAAGGCTGATGTAATCCATCTGTCCCAAAGTTACTAGTAGATTGTCCACCAAGGTGACATCTCAGAAATCTCAATTCATTTTTAATCTTACTGTAAACTAGAAGAGCTCTAAATCTAATAGTGATGGTAAGCACAAGAAACTGCAGCCCCACAGCCTCTGTAATCTTGAAGGTGATCTGAGATTCTGAACAGGGAAAAAACTGGAACATATCCCAAACCTAGCTCTCCTTAGTCTATAAAATTCAAGACAGAATTATAAAGGGATAACATACTTCTCTTTCAATTTGTTTACATTGTTTTGTAATAAATTGTATTGCAAATGCTCATTGCTTTACTTTTTAAGCATTTCAAATAGCTTTAGGATTTTTGATGACATACCTTGGACTTGGGAGCAATGCATTAATAACTAGAAAACTGGATTTGGATGAAGATTTGGTTATTATTTGAGCCTCATCACTTGTCAGCATAATGTCTTTGTGTAGGGTTTCTGTTTGTTTGTTTTTGGCTTTTCCAAATTTCAAGGTCTTCCTCAGCACACAGAGAAAAGATTAATGATTATCTGCCCCATAGCCACACTGTGGAGTTTGGATAAGGAGATGGACGTTGCTTGGTTTGTCACAGATATCAGAAGTTGTCAATAAAACAAACTGGCCAGTCTCACAAACAGGCATCTAGCAATAAGATCCATGGTAAGGTAGGGAATTTTATGATATTTTTCATAAAAATAAAAAATGTTAGTCTAAACTATTTCATATATTCTTTGATAAAGACTGGTAAATAAAAACAATTTTCAAGTCGTTGGTCAGATATTCTTCTGTTACATGTTAATGCTTGTGACCTCTTCTGTAAAATCACTTTAAATATTTATCACTTCGAACAAATGGCTTATGAAAAGGAATGCAACAATACTGAGGGAAGTGACAATGTGTGCATCTGTAATTGGAAAGTAATGGGATATGGAGAGGATCCAGAGGGATGGCTGCAGCATTTATCTTTTGAAGACAATGGGCCCATAACTGAGTATTTACAATGTATTCTTTACTCTGAAAGCCTGAGACCTATCAGGACAGGCAAGAGGGCAACTTTGCTCATGCATTGCCCTCAAACTAAGTCATGAGTTTTAAGGCTAAGCCAAGCTGGCATGCAAAGGGGAGGCTGTTGATCTTTTATCCTAATTTTGGATTAATTGTGATCTACAGCCTTGCGTAAACACGCTATCCCTGTGCTTCTGCTCCTCCACAGCTAAACATTAATCCCTCTTAATGCTCTAAGTCAACTTTTAGTCCTTAGCAGAATTTACCTTAATCTCTTAGTAGTAAGTTAACTGATTTACAAAACATAATCCATGAGCCCAGAATCTTAAGGATGTGTGATCAGCAGCAGCCTCCCTTCACCCAGTTGACTTGACTTGACAAAAGCTGTAAAATGAGCAATGAAGAAGGTGGCCCCATATTGTGAGTTTGGGCAGTGCTGTTTCCTATTGTATTTTAAGACAGCAGACCAACAGACGAACTTCTGTTTGTTGGAATTGGTGTGTGTGTGTGCCTTGGTATGCATGTAGTTAGTATTTGTAATTTTATAAGTATGGCTAATAGGAGCCAATTACTTTTCTGCTTTGTATTTCTTTTTTCTCCTTAGGTCTTTACAACTAATGTAGTCAGTCATCTGAATTAGTGGCAGATCTTTCTCCATGCCTAGGTACCATTTGACTTTATTTCCTAATTATTTAAGCATGTTCTTTATGATCATGGAAAAGTGCCCTGTACACAATGTCTGGTTTCAGTCTTTCAAATTGGAGTACGAACATCAGTATTAGTGATGACAACCTCAGATGGCTCTGTAATGTAATTTGCTTCTGAAAATCATTCATATAGCATGGATTTTAAATTTGAAACTTACTTGACTACCGAGGTCACCCAAGGTTACATTCTCTCTTATTTCGAGGCAGCCAGGAGGTGCTTTGCTATTTGGAGGTCTGTTCCATCTCACTCCATTTGGAACTTCCTGTAAACCTATGAAGACTTTTCTTAAATTACTGAGGTTAGACTTGTCAAGCCCCAGCCCTTAAAGTGAAAGATGACATATGTAGTTTGTAAATACAGTTCTTTGTTGTTGTATTCCGAGCCCATGGACTTCATTCTCTTCAAGGAATTGCAAATGCTCATGTTGCCTGCCCTACGTATACAGAGATGTTTGAAGTTGTTTGCTTCTTTGTAAAGCCATGTAACTGTTGGATCCATCTGCTTATTCGAATGTGTGACATGTCCTGTCTAGAAATGGTGGTGAGAAAATGTGGAAATAACCCCACGGCTTTTGTTGAGGTGCTTTAATTATTAATTTTTTATTGAATTTAGAAACTTGTTGTCCTTCCTTAATGCTCACCACTGAAAGTGCATGGTGAGGTCCATGCATTGAGTGAGCATCTGTGGCCTTGTGTATGCATAGTCACCTGTGTCATCTTCATTCTGGGCCTCACCCACGGTAGGTGATGATGAAGAAAATGGTAGCAGTGCTCCGTGTAGTAAGTTTTCATGGTGCAGTTTCTTGTAGCTACATTCAGTCTTGGGTAAATGTTCTCACACACACACACACACACACACACACACACACACACACACACACACACACACACACACACACAGTCTAGGAGGAAAGCTGCCAGAGAAAGAACAAGTCCTAGGAGTAGAGATGGAATGAAAAATAATAGACCTCATGCCTTTGATCCCAGCATTAGGGAGGTATATAAGACAGGAGCAAGGTCTCAGAACTGGCATTCATTCTCCAGCCACATGGGTCTCAGGATTCTCCAGCTATGCTGAGGAAAGACTTCAGTCTGAGGTTTGATGGAGCCAGGATCGTATTTCAGTCTGGGGTAGAGTAAGAGCTAGCTCCCAGCTGCTTTGCTTTTCTGAACTGCAGCTTGAAGCTTGAACCCTGGTATGAGTCTCTGGTATGAGTCTTTTATTTTTCATGCAACACGGCATTGTTGAAAGACTATGCTCTCTTCATTGAAAGTGAACTACTAAGGAACAGACACTGTAGCAAGAGGACTTTGCAAGGTGAAGAAGCAGTGTTCCGAGGACACTGATGGGCTTCCAAAGAGTGCACAGAGTGCAATGCTCAGTGGGTTGAATTCAGTTCTGAACACCATATATATATAATAAACTGTTGTTGACCATGTCCACAGTTATCTGCTTACTGTAAACTCATCTTCACCTTCCTGACTCACTACAATCTAGAGTAAATTAAAAGGCTTACCTCCTCTACTTAAAATGGAAGTGCTCAGTAACGCTGAAAAAAATCATTTACCTGAATCTTTGTAATGTGACTGAAGCATTAAAGTGAGCTGGAGCTGAGGAGTGGATGGAATGACAGAAACATAAATGTTATTATAGTGCAGGTTTGAGAAAAAAGCATGTGGGCTCAGTAGTTAAGAGTACCTATTGATCTTGCAGAGGACCCAGGTTCAATTCCCAGCACATACAAAGTAGCCTAGAACCATCTGTATGAGAATCATAAAGATGAGGAATCAGATGATCACAACAAATTGGTTCAGCAGATGCTAAATCACATGATGGATCAGAAGGAAGCAGAGGCACTTGCCTTGATAGCACATACTACATGGGAATTCAAATCCTCAAGGAAAAATGATCATTTTGTGAGACAGCATTCACTAAATGTCCCCAAGCTGTCTTGGTAAATGAGATACCCCAGTCTCAGTCCCCCGAGTGTTTGCACAGGCATGCAGCACCAGGCCTGGCTAAGGTAGAATTTTAGATTGAGGAGAGAGAGATAATGGTGTAAAGTCCTTTCCCTTTCCAGCGAGGAAATGGATGTCCAGTAAGGTGAGTGGCAGAGTCCTGTCTCTACCCCAGCCTGGTCCTGCAGATGTCCTGTGCACTACAAAGCTAGTCAGTTGTTAGGGGTTGTTAGGAGTCTTATAAAACTGTTTCCTTTTGAATATCCAGTTCCCTTACTGTTTTAAAAATGCCATAAAAGCCATTAAATACCAATGAAAGAGGCCAATGGCCACAGAGGTGTCTGCTAAGCCCTTGTAAATATGGATGAGTTAGAAACAAGAAGAATCTTTGAAATTAGAATCTTAAAATTGAACTTCACAATTTAATTGTCTTAAAAAGTGCACTGATTTGTAACTGACACCATAAGATATTAGTGGGTTTGCAAAGGTTGGAACAAATGCTGCCTATAAGCAAGACTAAACACACAGAAGACAAGGCATGAAAACACTGTGTTAGAGAACCTTTAGCCAGTTCTTGTGCAGGAACCCAATGGCAATGCTGTAAATTAACCTGTAAATTATTTGCAACTCAGTGAAGACTTTTCTTAATGATTTAAGGAACAGAACGAATTTGCTCTAAGTTATTTGCTCAAACCAAAGTCACACAAAGTGGTTTTTTTGTCAATTAGGTCTTCAGAAGAGAAATGTCAGCTTGCCATGGATGCATGGCTGTCACTGGAGTACCCATCTGTGCTAGAGCCTTCAGATGTGTGTGTGTGTGTGTGTGTGTGTGTGTGTGTGTGTGTGTGTGTGTGTGTGTGTGGTTATTCTCACCAAAGGGCATAAAATGGATTAAGTAGCAGAAGGAAACAGTGAAGTTCCAAGATCCCTTGCCCTTTTATGCTTTTACGGTTTTACAAACTCTTGTGTATTGAAAGAAAAACCAGCACAATGGGACAGTTAAGGAAGTAAGTGTTTGAACTTGACACCCTGACTTGGATGGCAGCTTTGCCACCTGTTTTCTGAGAAACATAGGGACTTAGTTAACAACTTTGTAAGATGGGTGTGGCAATAGAAACTACTTGCCTAATTAGGCTGTTGTGACAACAGGAACCCTGAAGGCTTACACACGTTACAAACCTTTACTGGAAGTGCTAAAAGCATAGCCTTATCCACTACAAATATAATTGTCTGTGTTTTATTTGGGGCAGGTGAGCCAAAGTGCAAAATAAGCCTTAAGTACCTTGTTACACTCCTTGGCAATGAAGTCATAGTCATAAAATATCACTGTCTTCCAGTTTTACTTAGCATGGCATGGAAGTAAAAGAGTGAAATGCAGTAGATGGGCTAAGGCAGAAGTTACACTGATTCATTGGACAGTCACTCATATTCCAACATAGTTTCATACTCTTTCCTAGAAGCCAAGAGGCTGGCTAAAATGTGTAGAAACAGTACTCTCTCTCTCTCTCTCTCTCTCTCTCTGGATAGTATGTTTTTAAGAATGAGCATTTACATAAGTGTAAAGATACTATAAAGAAGCAACACACAAAGGTAACCAATATAACCTTTAGGGCCAGAGAACTTTAAAAGCAGCAGTAGAGATCTAGAGAGCACAATTCAGACACACAATGTTACAGATCTCAGAGATAATGTCCAGAAGGCTTGTATCACTTCCTCACTGTGGGCATTGAAATCACTGCCAGCTCTCCTCTGTGGCACTCCTTTCCATTAGAGAACCTCCTACTAGGTATCACTCTGGCTTTGTTCTACCTGCCCAATTGAAGAAGGAGGGATTGTATTGGGTTCCTAGGGGTGTGTCAACAAACTACATCAGACTTGGTAGTTTGCAATAGAAATTCATCCTCCATATGTAGGAGACAGTTGTGAAGCTTGGACTATCAGAGGGGCCCCAGGCAGTAGGACAAGCATTTAACCCTGGTACATGAGCTAGCTTGTTGAAGCCCAATCCTTATGTTGGGATGCCATGCTCAGCCTTAGTGCATGGGAGAGGGGCTTGGTCCTGCCCAAACTTAGTGAGCCAGACTTTGTTGACTCCACCCATGAGGAGAAGTGGATAGGGGTGGGGTGGGCTAGGGGTGAGGTGAAGAGGGGCAGGAGGAGGGGTGGGAGGGAGAACTGAGGTTGGAATGTAAAATGAAACTTAAAAAATAAATATATTCTTTTAAAAAAGAAATTCATTATTTTAGTGCTCTAGAGGCCAGAAGTCCAACATCAAGGCACGGTCATGATCCTTCTTCTTCTGGAGGCTCTGTGCATTCTTTGATTATAGTTGCATGACTCCAGACTGGGCCCCTGACTTCATACTTCCTTCTATCCTCTACCTTCCTCTGCTTGCTCTCATAAGTAAGCTTGCCATTGAAATGAGCTCTACTGTTTTTTGTCCCCCATAGCTATCTGGAGACCCTAAATATAGTCACTTCTGCAAAAATACTTCAAATAAAGTTATATTCACAGGTTCTGCATGGTGGGACATGGACTACCACTCTACCTAATGCAGGTAAATCTTTTCTCTCTCCTGAGCTATTGTGGCCCACATGTTTGTCAGTTGCTGGTAGGTCACTGTGTTTTTTGAAGTGTCCTAATATTTTTTCCTACTTTGCTATCCTCCATTAAGAGATTTCTCTTGCTTTCCTTTCCCTTATTCAGTGCCAAAGTTAATGATGTCATATGTTTGGTTGGTTATGGTGGTTCCTTATTTTCAGCATAGATTTCATTTGTATTACTATGTAAATCAGTCCAATGTGTAAAAGTGAGGTATAGTTACTATTTCATTGGCTTAAACTATTTAAGGCAAGCAAATCACCTGGGATTAGCTGGTAGTTCTGTTGCTGTACCTAAGCCGGGCCCCCCCCCCCGTCCCCGCATTACTATATCATTGTCAGATACTGGGTAGGTGGGAGCCGAATAATCTGAGATGGTCTCTTGTGCCTGTGTTGGTGCTGGATTCTCACTCTCTTGCATGGTCTATGATGTTTAGGAAGACTACTCTGGATTTCTGTACATGATTGCCTCACTCCAAGATGGCAAGTGTGGAAATGCAATACAGGTCAAGTTCTAGATTCAGAAACCAAATAATGTCACTCCCAAGACACTTTGTTGACTTTATCCAGTCACAAGTTAGCATAGCTTCACTGACTAGGGAAATGGGAAAACTCTTGGGGTCTGCATGCCTGCTCTCCATATCAATGCCATGGGTTTTCCAAAAGGTCCTTACTCAGAGAATCTCAAAGGTGCCCAGTACTATCAGTGAGGACACAGATCATCTTTGGTATTTTATATGTAATGTAGATGATATTTACTTCTTCCTGGACTCTAAAGTGCTTCCTCTCTTCCCCCTTACCTCTTATCTGTGTGGAAGCCCAAAGATGACATTAGATGTCTTCCTAACCCCTGAATCTGTGGCTGGCCAATTCTGTTAGCCATCTTACAGGGTCTTTCCTGTTTCTGACTTTCAAGCACTGGGTCATACATGGTCACCATGCCTGCCTGGCTTTTAAATGTGTCCCACACTCTAAACTGTCATTCTCAAGCTTGTGAAGAAGCATTTTATCCACTGACTCATCCCCCCAACCCTAAACCTGTTTTTCAATTAGATGTATGGAGAACTAATAAAGAGTATGGATACATCCTTTATCAGACTTTATGTAAACTCAGTGTATGAGGGAAGAACAGTTTCTAGGGGTCATCTCCCTTGACTTGAAACCCAGTGCCATGACATCTCTATTGTATCTCCATATTAGAGGGAGCTATTATAGGTCCAAGGAGAGATCTGGCACTAGGGAGACTTCCAGAGATCTACAAGGATGACACTAACTGACAATCCAGGCAATGGTGGAGAGGGTAACCTAAATGCCCTTCCCCTAGAATGAGATTGATGATTACTTTTTATGCCATCCTAGAGCCCTCATCCAGTGGCTAATGGAAGCAGAGTCAGACGTCCGCAGATACACACTGAACTGAACTCTGGAACTTAGTTGCAGAGATGGAGGAATGAAGATTGAAGGGGTCGGTACCAGGTTAGAGAAACCCACAGAAACAGCTGGCCTGAACAGGGGGGAACACATTGACCCCAGATGCTGTCTGGGAGGCCAGTACAGGACTAATCCAGGCCCCTGAACATGGATGTCAATGAGGAGGCCTCTGCACTCTAGGAGGCCACTGGTAGTGGATTAGTATTTTTCTCTGGTGTAAGAAGGGACTTTGAGATCCCATCCCACGTGAAGGGATGCACTCTTGCCCTGGACACATGGGGAAGGGCCTAGGCCCACCCCAGGATCATGTGGTGGACTTTGTAGAGCCCCATTGAGTGCCCTACCCTGCCTGGGGAGTGGAGGGTGGATGGGATGGGGGGTAGGTCGGGGTGGAGTAAGAGAGGTGGGGGTGAGGGGAGGGAGAGGGAGAAGGGATTGACATGTGAAACAAACTTGTTCCTAATTTGAACTAATAAAAATCAAAAAAAGAAATAGCCTTAGACATACACAACAATCTAACACTAATTCAAATATTTTCCCAATTATTTATGTGTACGTGTGTGCGTGCGTGCGTGCGTGCGTGCGTGCGTGCGTGTGTGTGTGTGTGTGTGTGTGTGTGTGTGTGTGTGTGAAGGTAGAGCCTGTATGAGTCAGTGCACATGTGGCAGTCAGATCACAGTTTAGGAGAATTCATTCTCTCTTCCCACCATGTGGATTCTGGAGATCCAATTCAGGTCATTGAGCTTTGGGGGCAAGCACCTTTTATCTGGTGAGCCATCTTGTTAACCCAGATTCAAATGCTTAATTATGGGAACCTCAGATTTTTTTTCTGTAAAGAGATAAAGAAAAGTGTAAAATAAGACATATAATAAATAAAATGACATCATGTAGCCTCCATCCAATAGCTGGTAGTAGAAGTAGAAGCAGACACCCACAGGTAAACCTTGAACTGAACTGAAATCCAGATGCAGAGAAGGAGAACTGATGAGCAAAGGGTTCCATACCAGGCTGGTGAAACCAACAGAAACAGCTGTCCTGAACAAGGGAGAGCTCTTGGTGCCCAGACTGATAGCTGGGAAACCAGCATGGGACTGATCCAGACCCCCTGAATGTGGGTGTCAGTGAGGAGACCTCAGGAATCCATGGGGCCTCCTGTAGGAGATCAGTACTTAACCCTAGCATAGGTGTGGACTTTGGGAGCCCATTCCACATAGAGCCAAGACACACTGGGGTGGACCTAGGCCCTATCCCAAAGGGTATGACAGACTTTGAAGACCCCCCCTACAGAAGGCCTCACCCTCCCTGGGTAGCTGATAGGGTATGGGATAGGTAGGATATTAGTTGAGTGGGCAGGGGATGAGGGGAGGGAGAGGGACCTGGGATTAACATGTAAAATAATATTCTTTCTAATTAAAATAAAAATAAAAATAAAAATAAATAAATATTATGTTCAATGAGAATACCATGACAAAAAATAAATAAAATGAAATTCACCATGCATGGATTCTTTGAAGTTATGAGAGCAGACCTTTCAATCAAATGTGAGATACGTTGCACACACCACACATAGTGCTCACTTAGTGCACATGCGCTCGGGTAGGAGATGTCTACAGGAAGTGGGTTGCTCTTGGTTGACAATATGAAGTATGATGGAGTACTTAATAAGGCTGGCAGCCTCCGAATGATAGCATAGCTTCATGCTCATCATATAAGGTATTAACCACAGGCATTTATGTTATTTATTGCTGTCATTATGCACTTTTTTCATCCAAGGAAATCTCTCAGAAACCATATTATTAGTTCAGATGACAAAAGATACTATTTCAGATTTGGGTTTAAAGCTTCTTAATGGTATTTTTATTATACATGAAACCACATACCATTTCAGACCATGTCTTTCAATTTCTATGCTTATTAAAGTTGCAATTAATACTTATTTATTCTCTTAATGGAAGACATACTCTTGACATTACCTACTTCAGGATGAATACCTTTCCTGCAGAATTTGGCTTTTAAATTAATTATACCTTTAAGAAGACAAAAGAAAGAAACCTTAGTTGGACAAAGACTTTACTAAAGATCTGAAGATAGTGGTGGACGGTGTAATGTGTACTGTGTGTCTTTGTTTTCTACATATCTCATTTGGACATTAGGCCTCTCTAGGCTAGCAGATTTAAAGCAAATCCACAGGGCATGAGAGAGCATGAAGCAAGCAGTAATTATCTCAGAAGAGGAATTCTGTTCCTCTGTCTTGTTACTTTTCTTACAATGGCTTCTGCATTAAAAAAATAGTTTGAAACAGAACAACACGTTCAAATGACCCTTTTCAATATAAGAAATTTCAGTGCTTTCATTTTATACATATGCACACATACTGCTTGACAGCAAGTAAATATTGTAATTGTTTGATACCAACCTGCTCATTAGGTTAGAAAATATATTTCTTGAGGCCAAGGTCATGTGTTCCAATTCCAGTTGGACAGTACATTCTCAGATAAAAGGCCTTGTTCTGAAGTCATGGGTTTCTCTTTAGTTCTTGCCCATCTCCTACTATGTGTATTATTACATATCAGAGCTAGCTTTAGTCAGCTGCTGGCAATCTCATGACGTGCTAAGAGACTTGGCACTTTTGATGATTTCCACTGCTTTCTTTGTTGAAGTAAGGTTAAAGAGACATTCAAAACTGGTATCTCCTTTATGGCTTTACTTAGCCACTCACATGTTGGTTTGGGGAATTTACTGAGAAGAAACTCTTCAAATCGATAATGAAAAGGAGCAAAGGAACCCTAAGAAACGCAATCTTGAGTATTATCACCTGTTTTCATGCTAAAGAATCCTTCCCTTCTTAAATATCTCGCTTCAACTCCTCCATCTTGTAGAGAAAATTGTGTTTTCATTTCATAGTATCACTAGAAGGTCGTGTAAAACTTCATATGAACGTGAAGCTTCCAAACCAATGAAAATCTCCCTTCATGTGTGAGTACAAAGGAGCCCAGTTCATTGCCTAGGAGCTCCATGATGCACACAGTAAACACTAACTGAACCTCATGCAAGTACATGTAACTTAAAACATTCTGACTTTTATTTACTTTATTTTTTATTTTTATTTACTTTATTTTTATTTGTTTGTTTATTTACTTTTGGAGACAGGTCTTATATACATGGCTCTCCTAGAACTCACTATGTAGGTCAGGGTGCCCTTCAAACTCACAGAGATCCACGGTCCACCTGCCTCAGTGTCCCGAGTGCTGGGATGAAGGCCCTGAGCACTGTGCATGGCTCTCTTCTGACTTCTGAACTTAGCTTTCCAAAATCCTCCTCCAAGTGGTTAAGGTCAGACACAATAAACTGGTGAGTTATTTAAGCACATTCGCTTGCATTTTAGAAATCTGGAAATCAGAAGCATACTGGACATAAACGAGTCTCTCAGGTAACAATAAGTGAGGGTAATAAATCAGCATGAGGACTCTTAGGATTCTGGCTTTAACCACAGGCTTGGAGTACTCATCTATGTGTAATTTCTTTGTTTTCTTTTTCCTTTAGTATTCTGCATCATCATAAATCTTTGTTTGACCTCAGAGTTTTATTTCCTATAAAAATTGTATATGAGCACGTTTATAATTTATTAAGACCTCCGAGGTTCTCAAAAAGGGGCCTGGAGTATGGGAATGTATTCTAATTCATTTAGAGCTATCCCCTTCTCTCTGAAGCACACAAAGATCTCTGTCACAGCTTAAAACAAAATCACAGAACCAAATATGGAGTCCTATGCAGTCGCTCTAAGCCTGTTGAAAAATCACACTGATGACAAATGTAGTGGCCTTTCTTCAGCAAAGTGAGGTGAACTGAAACCTTAAGTATGGCACACGTTCAGAATTTGCAGATAAACAGTAGATAACAGCCCACGGGGAAGCAGAGGAGGTGATAAGCGGCTTGTGTGTGGTTGGTCCCTGACACAATGTCAAGTGCAGAGGGCATCTCAGGCGAGTACAGCTTCCACAGCATACCCATGGTTCATGGATGTGTTTATACTGTGTCTCAGAAAAATGAACTTCATGCCCAGGAATCCAGCTAAAACCACAAATGACTTGATGGAGTATGTAGCAGTTGAGGTTCAGGTGTGGAAATCTTTTCTTCGAGACGTTCCGGAAGTCCACAAATACTGCCTCATCATTTCGGAGTTAGCTGTATTGACAGATGACCAATGCAGATTGAAAATACTGGTGGCTGCTTGTGCAGTTTATTTGTTGAAAAGTCATTTCTAGGTAACACGGAATGTATAATCTAAACACTGATTGATAGAAATTCGATCGTTAAATCTTTTTGTGACATTCTTTTAGTTAACTTCAAATTCTGCAGACACTGAAGCCAATGTAGGTATACGCCTTAAAAATAATATTATTCAGGAATTCCAGGCATAAGAAGTCCCTACATTATTTATGTCCCGAGGGTTACCAGTTGTCTCTTTAGTTATCCGAGGGTAGCTGTCAATAAACAGAACAAAAATGATCAAGAAACACTTGTATTTTGCCAGTGAACACAGTGTGCTAGCGGTACGAAGCTCCTAGTCACAAGTCCAGATCTGGTTCTTGTATCGGTTGACATTCTCCCTTGGATGTCTCAGAGACACCTCAAAATCAGCCTGGGCAAGACTGAACTCCTGATCTTCTCTCAGACCTGGCCATCCTTCAGTGCTTCCTATCTCAGTGCTTGGCACTGGCATCCACCCCCTCTGTGGCTCAGAAATGAGAGAGTCATTCTTCATACCTCCAGCTTCCTAGCCCTCCCTTTAATCCATCACAAGACCCCCTTATTTATATCCCTGCAAAATTTCAGATTTCCCAAAAGTTTGCCATCTCTGTGGCCTCTGCCCTTGTCCCAG